>NC_139910.1:4418832-4576872 GCF_905171665.1 Trachurus trachurus
AGTAAGGTAGCCTGTGATGACACTGTTTTAAATGAATATGGACATCTCTGTAAAATAAAAACTATTGCCTCTTTGTGCTGCTTCAAATATAAAGATGGTATGATTCACCAAAAACAAATAAAATCTGGTCAGTCAAAGAAACTGTATCATGTTTTTGCTTTTTTCCATTTGAGAATTTGTTAGTTGGCAAGAATTAGCTAAACTAAGCTTTGTAGACCCAATATGAAACAAAGCGTGGGGTTGGCATCTACTAGAAAACATGAAGTCCCATTGTTGTGTGGCCAATATGTGCAAAAGTGCTTAGCTGGTTCAGGGGTCGAGTGTCACAACACCATGGACAGCGCTGTTTTTGTGTATTAAAGGAGAAGTAAGTGATATATTTGTGTTAATATAAGTCTTAAATAGTTATATCTTCCGACAGCAATCACTTACATAGAGTGTTTGGACTGAAACACGGGTCTCTCAGTCCCTCTGCTCTGCTCTGAGCCGAAGAGAAAACATTTATCGTATCCTACAGTTTTTATCCAATGAGGAGAGAGAACGGCATGCAGGGCTGTGTGTGCAGCCAAGGAACGCCGTGAATGTGGTGACGTAGGGACGAGGACTGTTATGGTGCGTTCAAGGAAACTCGTATTTTTCCGACCGTGAAGTGGTACCAGTTCGATCTGGTACGAGTTCACCGGTCAGAAGTTACGAGTGGCCGTTATAGTGACTTTCACCGGTAAAACAGGTCGGAAAAACACGAGTGGGTTGCCTGGAACGCTACAAAGTCGTAAGTTGTGACTTGAAGCTGTAATTTACGATTTCAAAAGCCTGCCTGGAACGCAGCATTAGCGAAAACGACCGGACCACTTACTTCTGCTTTAATTGTGTGTGCTGCACAATCGCTAGACAGAGAACGCATCATTTACTGTAGTTAAATCTTGAAACATAAACTTTACAGTAGGCCCCAATTCAATTTTCCCTCAATTTAAGGGAAATTTCATCAATTGAGGAAAAAGAGAGAGAGAGAGCCGGGTGCGACCCAGGTGTGATGTATTATAATATAAGAAAACAAATAAATTCTATGTAAAATCAGACATTTAGCAGCGGTGAACACCCCCATTCAGAATGGTACAATCTTTTTTTCACAACGATTCTAGGATAAGGTTGATTGTTGAATCAGACCTCCCCGAATCGAATCAACGAAACTTCAACTCTCTGGGGGCACCCCCAACAACAATGCATTCCTGTTTATTAGCATATAAAACCAGATCTGATCAGGTGTTGTCCCTAGAGAAAAATGTGAAGATGCATTTTAAAGACAGGTGTGAACTGATAAACTTAAACTTAACCACTTGTGATCATATCATTGAAAATGTTACTGCTAGGTTCTTAAAGTCAAACTGTTGTTCATCAGGCTGCATGACGGTCAAACATCTAAATCAAACAACATACTTCTTTCTTTTTCTGTATTTCACTCGGTGTCACTTTGTTGTACAAGCTTAGGAGCTGACCCAGAAGGCAGCAGCAGTCAACGGCACTGGGACCAGGGGGGCGGGTCCTCGTGGCAGCAGCCTGCCTGGATGGGGAGGTTTGACTGCACCAGGGGAATGGGATAGAAGAAGTCAAACATACAGTAAAAATGACTGTTTTTAATCAAAATGATCCAAGTTCACAATTTAGCGTGCACCAGATGATTGTTCTTGGTTCTTGTCTTTCCACACAGAGTGATAAAAAACATATGCGTATCACTACTTTACTGCCTACAGTATATGGTATGGTAGTACAGTAGTTGATGCAATCAAATTGTTGTACATTTCAAAGACATTCAAGTGCTCAGGCTTTGGGTTGAGACAATGCTATGACCCATAAGCAGCAAAAACAGCAACGCTGAGCTACAGAAGCAGTTGACGCATTTTTCTTTTTTGTCTAGAAGCCCTGCTTTGAGTTTCCCACATTAACGCGTCACATCTGTGATAAATCATTTGTGATAAATTAATGTCTGTTGACTGTAACTGGCATGTTTTCTGCACACTTGTCCTATTTTTATTATTGTAGCGGACAGGTGAAAACAGTTTTGGTTGGATTTTCATAATGTGTTGCAGAATTTATGTGGTTATTGTTTTTCTAATCACTTCACTCATCTGAGAAATAAGAATCAATAACACCAGAACTATTTAAAAAGTGTTTTATTCTTTGTTTGAATGTGCAGTTTGTGTAATGAAGCAGAAAGAAATGTTACTTGGTGAGTGATAGGACATATTTGTCTTTGTGCACGATGCAAATTTTGTCTTCAGTCCCCCTTTTGTAGTGTTTTTATTCTTCTATGTGTTTGCTTTATTAAATATTCAGAACATTATGGTCTTTTCAGGGTCAAATGAGATGTTTTAGCCTTTAAAAGTGTCCTGTCAGTCAGAAGACTGAACCACCACTAGTATCCAAGGCACCAACAGAAAATGACAGTATGCTGCCCTCTGCTGGAGCTTGATAATAAATGCTGCTCTTATTTTATTTTCAAATTTGACAGAGGTCAACTTTTTCTTTTTTAAATTGCAAGTAATTGAAAATGTAACAGGATATCAATCACGTCAAACAAATAGATAAAGCATTGCTGTTTTTAATGAGAAATGGATAGTTATGTGATCTGTAAACAACATCTCAGTGTGTCACACCCTTCCCCAGAAGGACCAAAAAAAATAAGCCAGCCATTATTACTCGCTTTGCCAACTGCAAAAGTTAAAATTCAGTGAAGTGAATTTGTTCATTCTATAGCCAGCTACAGCTATCATTTCATGCTACTGTAGCTGTGCTCAGACGTTTGAATCTATATGTGTCAGTTATTACACCTACAATAATAATAATAATAATAATTCTTTATTTATATAGCACTTTTCACAGCACAAAGTCACAAAGTGCTTCACAAAACATAATAAAACAACACAGTACAATACAGAGTCCCCACATCATGCCATTATTAGATATCCCCTTCAGAGTAATTAACAAAATATTTTTTTTGAATCTACATAGTTTTCTGTTGTCAGACATCAGATGTATTGTCTAAGCATGTACAAGAAGTGACAGGATGTTCTCTTCTCACCTCTGAATTAATTTATATCAAAACACTTCTTAGTTGTTAAAGGAGTTGTTAAAGATCGGCTGAAAGTAAACAAGCAGTACATAAGATATTTTTTTCACACAAAATGAGCAAAAGGCATATAGCCACTTTTAATTGAATTATATAAATAATGATAGGCGACTTGATTTCTTTCTTCTTATGTTATTTAATTAAGAGAGATAATACAGAGAGATAACAATGCAGTAAAATGAAGCTGTTGTACATTTAAAAAAGGACATTCAAGTGCTCAGGCTTTGGGTTGAGAAAATGCTGTGACCTCTGTTCTCAGACAGCATGTATACCAATAACAGAAATGTTATTTCTGCACCTCTCGCCTCCATCAGGAAGAGACGGAGTGGATGCCGTCATCCTGACACCCTTGGATCTGGACTGTTTATTTTTAATGTTTAACTTCATTGTGCATTTCAAAAGCCGGTAGAGTCTGGACAGAAGCAGCTTTCACAAACTACAAAAGGTTTTGTGATTTTGGCTAAAAACTTCATAATCACAATTTAAAGACCACAGAGAATGTTTTAAAATGACCAAAAAGGGTCGTTGGAGGGGGACTTTAATGTGTACTTTAGTTGTAATCATGCGTACCAGTCTGTTGGAGGCGCTGTTACCTTAAAGCTGGAGAGGCTGCATTGACTTGAATTTGTCAGACAACATAAGAAAACACATCACTCATCTCAGACCAAGTTTACAAAAACTGCCTCTGTTAAAGAACTTTTAAAAGATTATTTTAACACCTTGGACTCATTTGTATAAAACAAGTGAAAAGTGATTTTTCATCTATCTATTTAAATGCTATAGGACCGTCTGTCTGGCAGAGTGTCTATGTATAGATCACGATGCTCTTGAACAGTTCACCTGACTTACCTGATGTAGTTGTTACTGGGTTCAACATATCTAGTAACATACAGTAGTTTACCGTCCCAGTAGTGCTATTTACGGAATACACTGTGCACTAAACCAGGCACAAAAAAGATGGTGGTAGAGAAAAATGGTGTTACATAGATGCTGCTTTATCTACGTATCTGAAGTGCATCACTTGTAATAGATACAAAAATACATTTAAAGGAAATAATTGTCACACCGCTGCAGGTCTCAACTGAATATGTGTTATGCATTTTTTTGTTGAGAAATGGATAGTTATGTGGAAAAAAAATTGTTGAAAAAAATGCATATGGTTTAGCAGTATATACTATGGTATATAAAAAATGTAATTCTTTTAGTAAATATATTTAGTTTTTTTTTCTTCACTAAGAAAGATATTTGTATTTATGTCGTTGTTGGACTGGAACAAAGTGAAGGATGAAATGTCTTTGTCTAAGTGTGGTAATTTATGTCTAACATATTAAATCACCCTCCCACTTCTGTTTGCGAGTTGATTTTGAACATGTATCTGCAGACCACAAACCACATAGTTTCACTTTTGTTTTGTCTGGGCAATATTAAAATGTCAACAGAAACTAAAGAAATTAAAATTCAGTGAAATTATTTCTCCATTCTACAGCCACAATATTAAGTTAGTTGTTCCAGGAGATTTTTCTTCTTCTCTCTCTTTTAGTTCTGTCAAGTCAAGTATCCTGACATTGAGGCAATGTGTTTTTTGTCCTCTGACACATTTGCATAATATTGTTAAGACTTCTTTTATGTCAGATCATGCATTTTGTGATCACTTTCTATATAATTCCAAAAAAAAATTTGTTTGAATTTATACTTTTCTGCTTTTCTTTTTTTCAGAGGTATAGTATCTAATTTGATTTTGATAAATTGTACAATATGCTGTCTGACTTTGATAGTAGAACCAACAGTATTTGAGTGGCAAGATGTCAGGCAGTTAGCTTCTTGCTAATGTTGCAAGTGTAGGCATTGTGCTTGCAACAGCAACATGGTTCATCTTAAAAGTGAAAGTAATCAGCCTAGTGTACAATTTGTTTGTTCCCACAGACGTGTTTCATGTAACAGTGTGACAGTGTGAGATTTTGACCCTGTGGTTTACAAAACCTGACAGCAACCCTTATCTCAAGACGTCAAACTGGTTTCATTTCCTGCTAACGTGAGATGTAGAATCATTTTACGTGACCAAACCTGACCACTGTGTGTGACAAAAGACTCTGTAAAACTATACGAAATGTAGCTTATATTTTCCTTTGCACTTGCCTCTATGTTAATAAAGCTTAGCTTTAATATTAAAGCTTAGCTTTAATTACATAGCTGGTTACTTTTCATTGGCATCGTGATAACTGTGGAATTAAAATTAATGAAGGGCAGTAATTACTATGAGTGGTATGTACTATGTAGGCTACTTCTGAAATCCTTTAATGCGTTAGTTGTAACCATACCTTCCAGGCTGTGGGAGGCGCTGTAACCTTGAGGAGAGGTTGTATGGATTGTACTGAATTTTAACTCATCTTAGACTAAGTTTACAAAAACTGCCTCTGTTAAATAACTTTTATTTATTTATTTTAAATATACTTTTGGCTTTTCATGCCATTATTAGATAGAACACTTGAGAGAGACAGGAAATGGGGAGGCAGAGAGAGAGGGAATGACATGCAGAAAAAGGCTGCCTGATGTGGGATCTGAACCTCCTGCGCCACTCAACGCCCTCGTTAAAGAACTTTTAAAGATTATTTCAACACTTTGGACTCATTTGAATAAGTGAAGTGTGATTTTTCATCCATCTACTGTATGTATAAATGCTAGGACCGTCTGTCTGTAGATCACAGTGCTCTGGAACAGTTCGCCTGACTGACTTAACAGCTGGCAGGTGTAATGCAGTTTGGTTTTGTTTGGATAAGAATTACAACTACTGGTAACATGTTCATTCCTGAGTAGTATTCAACATATCCAACAAAGTCTCTGTTTCTGGCTCCAGTGCTACAGTATGTTGACTGAATATTCTGTGCATTAAAACAGGCACAAAAATTATGGTTGTAGAGGAAAATGATGATGATTGCTACGGAAGCCCTAAAGGGTCAAGTCCGTATAATTTTTTTTTTTATCGTTTTCTCGTGATAACGACTTATTATTTCGTTATCTCGAGATAACAAAGTCTGTTTTCTCGTGATAACGACTTATTATTTCGTTATCTCGAGATAACAAAGTCTGTTTTCTCGTGATAACGAATTAATTTATGTCGTTATCTCGAGATAACAAAGACCGTTTTCTCGTGATAACGAAATAATCATACAATGTGTGGTTGACATGGTTGCCCAGCAACATGTTTCCCCGGTGCAACCGCTTCTGTTTACGGGGAAGTAGCAGCTGGTTAGCCGCTGTATGTTCGTAGCAGGGGGCTACTACGTATTAACTGACTCGCCGCTCTGTGTGTCGCGGTGATAATTTAACCGTGAAAAGTAGGCTACAACACACACAACATAACGTTACAGCCGCAGTGTTGTGAGTGAATCATGTCGGGACCAGAGCGATTGCTGGTCTGGACAACCAGGCTTCATGAACCCGCTCCACAGACCCCGGTGCCCGGCCGTAGGTGGCTCACACACCCGGGGAAGGACATCCTGGCAGTGAGGGTGTGTGAGCCCGCCGCCGCCGCCGATCGCCCGCCCCGCAGGCGGGGAAGGCGATCAGTGAGCTTCGCCGGCCGGGCTCACACACCCAGAGGAGAAACTTTCTGCTTCTAGTTTAGGAGCTGCTCCTAAACTTAACAACAACTTAGAAGCAGAAAGTTTCTCCTCTTAACTGCCAGGATCGCCTTCCCCGGGTGTGTGAGCCACCTACGGCCGGGCACCGGGGTCTGTGGAGCGGGTTCATGAAGCCTGGTTGTCCAGACCAGCAATCGCTCTGGTCCCGACATGATTCACTCACAACACTGCGGCTGTAACGTTATGTTGTGTGTGAACTTGTAGCCGAAAAGTAGGCTACAACACACACAACATAACGTTACAGCCGCAGTGTTGTGAGTGAGTCATGTCGGGACAACCAGGCTTCATACCCCGGTGCCCGGCCGCCACTAGAGCAGCGGCGGCGGCGGCGGCGGCCAAGCACAGGGGTCTGTGGAGCGGGTTCATGAAGCCTGGTTGTCCCGACATGATTCACTCACAACACTGCGGCTGTAACGTTATGTTGTGTGTGTTGTAGCCTACTTTTCACGGTTAAATTATCACCGCGACACACACACTGAGCGGCGAGTCAGTTAATACGTAGTAGCCCCCTGCTACGAACATACAGGGGGAAACATGGGGAAACATGTTGCTGGGCAACCATGTCAACCACACATTCTATGATTATTTCGTTATCACGAGAAAACGGTCTTTGTTATCTCGAGATAACGACATAAATTAATTCGTTATCACGAGAAAACAGACTTTGTTATCTCGAGATAACGAAATAATAAGTCGTTATCACGAGAAAACGATAATAAAAAAAATTATACGGACTTGACCCTTTAGGGCTTCCGTAGATTGCATCACTTCAATAGAAAAAATACATTTTGATGGCAATATATAGTCACACTGTTGCAAGTATTTTGGACAGAGCAGTCAGAACAGATGGGAAAAAGGATAATGTACAGTAGGACAGGTTAATAAATCAATTTTACTCATTAACTTGTATTTACTTAGATTGTTTCATTTGGGCTCCCAAAGTTTTTTCAAAGGCTGTTGATACTAAAAGCAGCTGCATGACCAATTTGTCATGCCATTTGAGCTACAGCACACACACACACACACACACACACACACACACACACACACACACACACACACACACACACACACACACACACACACACACACACACACACACACACACACCTAATGTATTTATGTTGTTAATGTTTCTTTTTATTGGTTGGTGTGTGTCAGTCTTGTTGAATGTTTACTTTGTACGGAGCTGACTTCTGACATTTCACTGCATCACCCACATGTGAATGAAATGTTTAGTCAGGTGCACTTCTTCCCAGTATCAATAAAATATTAATACCTGCAACCACAAGAAAATTAGAGGATTATAAAAGACAATAATTTCTGTGTAGGTATTGGGATGCATTGTGCTTGCAACAGCAACATGGTTCATCTTAAAAGTGAAAGTAATCAGCCTAGTGTACAATTTGTTTGTTCCCACAGACGTGTTTCATGTAACAGTGTGACAGTGTGAGATTTTGACCCTGTGGTTTACAAAACCTGACAGCAACCCTTATCTCAAGACGTCAAACTGGTTTCATTTCCTGCTAACGTGAGATGTAGAATCATTTTACGTGACCAAACCTGACCACTGTGTGTGACAAAAGACTCTGTAAAACTATACGAAATGTAGCTTATATTTTCCTTTGCACTTGCCTCTATGTTAATAAAGCTTAGCTTTAATATTAAAGCTTAGCTTTAATTACATAGCTGGTTACTTTTCATTGGCATCGTGATAACTGTGGAATTAAAATTAATGAAGGGCAGTAATTACTATGAGTGGTATGTACTATGTAGGCTACTTCTGAAATCCTTTAATGCGTTAGTTGTAACCATACCTTCCAGGCTGTGGGAGGCGCTGTAACCTTGAGGAGAGGTTGTATGGATTGTACTGAATTTTAACTCATCTTAGACTAAGTTTACAAAAACTGCCTCTGTTAAATAACTTTTATTTATTTATTTTAAATATACTTTTGGCTTTTCATGCCATTATTAGATAGAACACTTGAGAGAGACAGGAAATGGGGAGGCAGAGAGAGAGGGAATGACATGCAGAAAAAGGCTGCCTGATGTGGGATCTGAACCTCCTGCGCCACTCAACGCCCTCGTTAAAGAACTTTTAAAGATTATTTCAACACTTTGGACTCATTTGAATAAGTGAAGTGTGATTTTTCATCCATCTACTGTATGTATAAATGCTAGGACCGTCTGTCTGTAGATCACAGTGCTCTGGAACAGTTCGCCTGACTGACTTAACAGCTGGCAGGTGTAATGCAGTTTGGTTTTGTTTGGATAAGAATTACAACTACTGGTAACATGTTCATTCCTGAGTAGTATTCAACATATCCAACAAAGTCTCTGTTTCTGGCTCCAGTGCTACAGTATGTTGACTGAATATTCTGTGCATTAAAACAGGCACAAAAATTATGGTTGTAGAGGAAAATGATGATGATTGCATCACTTCAATAGAAAAAATACATTTTGATGGCAATATATAGTCACACTGTTGCAAGTATTTTGGACAGAGCAGTCAGAACAGATGGGAAAAAGGATAATGTACAGTAGGACAGGTTAATAAATCAATTTTACTCATTAACTTGTATTTACTTAGATTGTTTCATTTGGGCTCCCAAAGTTTTTTCAAAGGCTGTTGATACTAAAAGCAGCTGCATGACCAATTTGTCATGCCATTTGAGCTACAGCACACACACACACACACACACACACACACACACACACACACACACACACACACACACACACACACACACACACACACACACACACACACACACACACACACACACACACACACACACACACACACACACACACACACACCTAATGTATTTATGTTGTTAATGTTTCTTTTTATTGGTTGGTGTGTGTCAGTCTTGTTGAATGTTTACTTTGTACGGAGCTGACTTCTGACATTTCACTGCATCACCCACATGTGAATGAAATGTTTAGTCAGGTGCACTTCTTCCCAGTATCAATAAAATATTAATACCTGCAACCACAAGAAAATTAGAGGATTATAAAAGACAATAATTTCTGTGTAGGTATTGGGATGCATTGTGCTTGCAACAGCAACATGGTTCATCTTAAAAGTGAAAGTAATCAGCCTAGTGTACAATTTGTTTGTTCCCACAGACGTGTTTCATGTAACAGTGTGACAGTGTGAGATTTTGACCCTGTGGTTTACAAAACCTGACAGCAACCCTTATCTCAAGACGTCAAACTGGTTTCATTTCCTGCTAACGTGAGATGTAGAATCATTTTACGTGACCAAACCTGACCACTGTGTGTGACAAAAGACTCTGTAAAACTATACGAAATGTAGCTTATATTTTCCTTTGCACTTGCCTCTATGTTAATAAAGCTTAGCTTTAATATTAAAGCTTAGCTTTAATTACATAGCTGGTTACTTTTCATTGGCATCGTGATAACTGTGGAATTAAAATTAATGAAGGGCAGTAATTACTATGAGTGGTATGTACTATGTAGGCTACTTCTGAAATCCTTTAATGCGTTAGTTGTAACCATACCTTCCAGGCTGTGGGAGGCGCTGTAACCTTGAGGAGAGGTTGTATGGATTGTACAGAATTTTCACTCATCTTAGACTAAGTTTACAAAAACTGCCTCTGTTAAATAACTTTTATTTATTTATTTTAAATATACTTTTTGGCTTTTCATGCCATTATTAGATAGAACACTTGAGAGAGACAGGAAATGGGGAGGCAGAGAGAGAGGGAATGACATGCAGAAAAAGGCTGCCTGATGTGGGATCTGAACCTCCTGCGCCACTCAACGCCCTCGTTAAAGAACTTTTAAAGATTATTTCAACACTTTGGACTCATTTGAATAAGTGAAGTGTGATTTTTCATCCATCTACTGTATGTATAAATGCTAGGACCGTCTGTCTGTAGATCACAGTGCTCTGGAACAGTTCGCCTGACTGACTTAACAGCTGGCAGGTGTAATGCAGTTTGGTTTTGTTTGGATAAGAATTACAACTAGGGCCGGGACTTTAACGCATTAATTACGATTAATTAATTACACAAAAATTAACGCGTTAACAAAATTAACGCATTTTAATCGCACTATTAATTTTTTTTATTTTTTTTTCTCACGTGTGTCTACGTACGGTGCGCCCGCCGTGAGAGAGGCGGCAGTTTGAGAGGCTGACTGGCAGAGATGAGAGCTGGTGAAACACTAGCATGGTTATTTAAAACACCATCTCTGATCTCTGCCTGCACATACTGTAGATACACAGACACGGGCGCACGCTAAATGCGCTATATAGCGCTAATTGCTCAGCTGCAGCGCTATATCTATGACCTGTCACTGTCACAGGTGCATCTCATCTCATTATGATAGGACTTCACCCTCAGAGCTGTCTGTCTTCAGACTGTCCTGACCTGTCCCTGAACATCACACAGGGACAACATGGAGCTGCCTGTGTGATTGGTTACTGAGTTTTATTAATGTTTACATCAGGCTGAGTTCAACAAATCAGTTTATGCTACTGTGATTTAAGTAGCCTAGTTAGGCTAAATACTACAGTAATCATCATAGTGTATTGGAAGGAAAGACCATTTAATCTGTATGTATCGATAATTTGCATCCCTAGTCGGTTGGTCTTGGTTAAGTACCACCTTGAATGCTTAAGCTTATGTATTCAGTCATTCAATGGTATACTAAAATCCATGTGAAAAAAAAAATGCTTCTCACTGTTCTCAGGTCAAATATTTATATGCGATTAAAATGTGATTAATTGCGATTAATTAATTACAAAGCCTCTAGTTAATTCGATTATTTTTTTTAATCGAGTCCCAGCCCTAATTACAACTACTGGTAACATGTTCATTCCTGAGTAGTATTCAACATATCCAACAAAGTCTCTGTTTCTGGCTCCAGTGCTACAGTATGTTGACTGAATATTCTGTGCATTAAAACAGGCACAAAAATTATGGTTGTAGAGGAAAATGATGATGATTGCATCACTTCAATAGAAAAAATACATTTTGATGGCAATATATAGTCACACTGTTGCAAGTATTTTGGACAGAGCAGTCAGAACAGATGGGAAAAAGGATAATGTACAGTAGGACAGGTTAATAAATCAATTTTACTCATTAACTTGTATTTACTTAGATTGTTTCACCACAAGAAAATTAGAGGATTATAAAAGACAATAATTTCTGTGTAGGTATTGGGATGCATTGTGCTTGCAACAGCAACATGGTTCATCTTAAAAGTGAAAGTAATCAGCCTAGTGTACAATTTGTTTGTTCCCACAGACGTGTTTCATGTAACAGTGTGACAGTGTGAGATTTTGACCCTGTGGTTTACAAAACCTGACAGCAACCCTTATCTCAAGACGTCAAACTGGTTTCATTTCCTGCTAACGTGAGATGTAGAATCATTTTACGTGACCAAACCTGACCACTGTGTGTGACAAAAGACTCTGTAAAACTATACGAAATGTAGCTTATATTTTCCTTTGCACTTGCCTCTATGTTAATAAAGCTTAGCTTTAATATTAAAGCTTAGCTTTAATTACATAGCTGGTTACTTTTCATTGGCATCGTGATAACTGTGGAATTAAAATTAATGAAGGGCAGTAATTACTATGAGTGGTATGTACTATGTAGGCTACTTCTGAAATCCTTTAATGCGTTAGTTGTAACCATACCTTCCAGGCTGTGGGAGGCGCTGTAACCTTGAGGAGAGGTTGTATGGATTGTACTGAATTTTAACTCATCTTAGACTAAGTTTACAAAAACTGCCTCTGTTAAATAACTTTTATTTATTTATTTTAAATATACTTTTTGGCTTTTCATGCCATTATTAGATAGAACACTTGAGAGAGACAGGAAATGGGGAGGCAGAGAGAGAGGGAATGACATGCAGAAAAAGGCTGCCTGATGTGGGATCTGAACCTCCTGCGCCACTCAACGCCCTCGTTAAAGAACTTTTAAAGATTATTTCAACACTTTGGACTCATTTGAATAAGTGAAGTGTGATTTTTCATCCATCTACTGTATGTATAAATGCTAGGACCGTCTGTCTGTAGATCACAGTGCTCTGGAACAGTTCGCCTGACTGACTTAACAGCTGGCAGGTGTAATGCAGTTTGGTTTTGTTTGGATAAGAATTACAACTACTGGTAACATGTTCATTCCTGAGTAGTATTCAACATATCCAACAAAGTCTCTGTTTCTGGCTCCAGTGCTACAGTATGTTGACTGAATATTCTGTGCATTAAAACAGGCACAAAAATTATGGTTGTAGAGGAAAATGATGATGATTGCATCACTTCAATAGAAAAAATACATTTTGATGGCAATATATAGTCACACTGTTGCAAGTATTTTGGACAGAGCAGTCAGAACAGATGGGAAAAAGGATAATGTACAGTAGGACAGGTTAATAAATCAATTTTACTCATTAACTTGTATTTACTTAGATTGTTTCATTTGGGCTCCCAAAGTTTTTTCAAAGGCTGTTGATACTAAAAGCAGCTGCATGACCAATTTGTCATGCCATTTGAGCTACAGCTCACACACACACACACACACACACACACACACACACACACACACACACACACACACACACACACACACACACACACACACACACACACACACACACACACACACACACACACCTAATGTATTTATGTTGTTAATGTTTCTTTTTATCTTTTTATTGGTTGGTGTGTGTCAGTCTTGTTGAATGTTTACTTTGTACGGAGCTGACTTCTGACATTTCACTGCATCACCCACATGTGAATGAAATGTTTAGTCAGGTGCACTTCTTCCCAGTATCAATAAAATATTAATACCTGCAACCACAAGAAAATTAGAGGATTATAAAAGACAATAATTTCTGTGTAGGTATTGGGATGCATTGTGCTTGCAACAGCAACATGGTTCATCTTAAAAGTGAAAGTAATCAGCCTAGTGTACAATTTGTTTGTTCCCACAGACGTGTTTCATGTAACAGTGTGACAGTGTGAGATTTTGACCCTGTGGTTTACAAAACCTGACAGCAACCCTTATCTCAAGACGTCAAACTGGTTTCATTTCCTGCTAACGTGAGATGTAGAATCATTTTACGTGACCAAACCTGACCACTGTGTGTGACAAAAGACTCTGTAAAACTATACGAAATGTAGCTTATATTTTCCTTTGCACTTGCCTCTATGTTAATAAAGCTTAGCTTTAATATTAAAGCTTAGCTTTAATTACATAGCTGGTTACTTTTCATTGGCATCGTGATAACTGTGGAATTAAAATTAATGAAGGGCAGTAATTACTATGAGTGGTATGTACTATGTAGGCTACTTCTGAAATCCTTTAATGCGTTAGTTGTAACCATACCTTCCAGGCTGTGGGAGGCGCTGTAACCTTGAGGAGAGGTTGCATGGATTGTACAGAATTTTCACTCATCTTAGACTAAGTTTACAAAAACTGCCTCTGTTAAATAACTTTTATTTATTTATTTTAAATATACTTTTTGGCTTTTCATGCCATTATTAGATAGAACACTTGAGAGAGACAGGAAATGGGGAGGCAGAGAGAGAGGGAATGACATGCAGAAAAAGGCTGCCTGATGTGGGATCTGAACCTCCTGCGCCACTCAACGCCCTCGTTAAAGAACTTTTAAAGATTATTTCAACACTTTGGACTCATTTGAATAAGTGAAGTGTGATTTTTCATCCATCTACTGTATGTATAAATGCTAGGACCGTCTGTCTGTAGATCACAGTGCTCTGGAACAGTTCGCCTGACTGACTTAACAGCTGGCAGGTGTAATGCAGTTTGGTTTTGTTTGGATAAGAATTACAACTACTGGTAACATGTTCATTCCTGAGTAGTATTCAACATATCCAACAAAGTCTCTGTTTCTGGCTCCAGTGCTACAGTATGTTGACTGAATATTCTGTGCATTAAAACAGGCACAAAAATTATGGTTGTAGAGGAAAATGATGATGATTGCATCACTTCAATAGAAAAAATACATTTTGATGGCAATATATAGTCACACTGTTGCAAGTATTTTGGACAGAGCAGTCAGAACAGATGGGAAAAAGGATAATGTACAGTAGGACAGGTTAATAAATCAATTTTACTCATTAACTTGTATTTACTTAGATTGTTTCACCACAAGAAAATTAGAGGATTATAAAAGACAATAATTTCTGTGTAGGTATTGGGATGCATTGTGCTTGCAACAGCAACATGGTTCATCTTAAAAGTGAAAGTAATCAGCCTAGTGTACAATTTGTTTGTTCCCACAGACGTGTTTCATGTAACAGTGTGACAGTGTGAGATTTTGACCCTGTGGTTTACAAAACCTGACAGCAACCCTTATCTCAAGACGTCAAACTGGTTTCATTTCCTGCTAACGTGAGATGTAGAATCATTTTTACGTGACCAAACCTGACCACTGTGTGTGGTAAAAGACTCAGCTCATGCTATTTTATATTCACACCACAGCAAAAGGTTAGTAACTGCATGAAAACTGAGTTCATATAAGTATGAACTGCTGGTCTTCAAAGTGCAGTCTAGTCTTTTTTTCTTTTTCTTTTAAACATCCTGCAACACTCCAGGTTTTTTACAGTACAAAAATGAACACATACTCAATTTGTTTTTTTGCTATGGTTTTATTGAATGTAACTTAAAGGTTATCCAGTGGCAAATAATGTTATTTAGATCAATTCTAAGGAGATTTGATTATTTGATTATATCTATGAACATACTTTGTGTCAGTGATAAAGATATAAACAGCATCTGTCACTTGTCTCACCTCTGCTGTGCTTGAAGACGCAGTGATTATTTCATTGTTCTGGGTGTATTCTTGAGTAGGGTTAGGAAAAAGTATATTGCTGACTGTTGGTTTAACAATGCACTCAACATTAATTACAAAATTGTGTTGACTCCACATACACATATGTGATACAGGTTATATGTGTATAATTTTGATAATGATTTTGTAGTCAAATAATTTCTTTTGTCAGATGTTCCAACCAATGAATAAGAAATATTGTGATTTGCCATGATATTGTCAAATTGTGAAATTGCCTTGGTTGGAATGAATAAATAACAAGAAAGAAAGAAAGGAAGAAAGAAAGAAAGAATGAAAGAAAGAAAGAAAGAAAGAAAGAAAGAAAGAAAGAAAGAAAGAAAGAAAGAAAGAAAGAAAGAAAGCACAGTCTCCGCCCACCCTCCAGAGGTGCATTGCTAATGACCTGCTGGTTTTAAAATAACCAAAAAGGGTCGCGGGAGGGGGACTTTAAAAGTGCTCACAGTTGGGGCTGATTTCAGTTCTGCTGGTAGTTTGTGTGCAGCATAACAGCTAAACGCTGCTTCACCATGTCTGGTCTGAACTGATAGTGCTCCACTATCTGACCTGAGTCAGTAGATCTCAGAGCTCTACTGTTTTTACTCTACTAGTAGTAGTTTATACTCTACTAACATGTCATTCATGTATTCTGGACCTAAACCATTCAGTGATTTGTAGACCAGTAGCAGAACTTTAAAATCTATTCTGTAGCTGACTGGGAGCCAATGTAAGGTCTTAAAGCAGAAGTAAGCGGAATATTTGTGTTAATATAAGTCTTAAATATGTGGGAGGGTAGAAGATGCATGTCACATGACATGACAAGTCATGTGACCACACGAAACCAGGAAGAGATAAATCTCAGCAGGTAGTGGCAGAGGGCCCTTTTCTTTGTTCTGGTGAGGCGGTTGGGCAGCTCGCTCACGTAGCGAGAGATAGCCGGACTTCACAATTCCCGTGCCTCAGGGCTAAGAACGACCTCACGGTAATATATGAATTGTTTCGGGTGTTTTTTTATGCAAGTACATGTAGCGTCAGGCACGTGCACACATAGGGCCCAAAAGGTGCTTGAGCCCCTGCCCTTTTTGCCTCGTATTAAAAAGTGCCCTTTTTTTAATGTTTTTTTTTTTTTTTCAATAAATGCATTCCTGTTGTGCATGAGGATGTAAACAACCGCGCTATAAAAATGCCACGGTTTTCTACCGTACGCATTTCCTTGTAATATACACGGTATTGTGTATGTAAGTTGGTGTGTGTGTTGTCCGCTCCAGAGAAGTAGAAGCTGCTGCCTCATCGATAACTCTGTGTGCCGCACATACAGTAGATGAGACGTGACAGTGGAACGACTTGTGTCGAATCTTGTGAGTTATTATAAATCCACCAACATCACTTCCTTGTCGGTTCTGACAAGTCGCCGTCCACTTATTCAACAAGCTTAATATGAGTCATATTTCAGAAAAGCACCCATTTGTGTTTGTTTAGCTCACTGCTTGTTAAGAGTTAAGCCCCACCTCGTCCTCTGTCTAACATCACCTGAATGTAGTGAACAACAACAGCAACAGGAGGAATCACTCACTCAGCTTGATTTCACTATTTGAATTTGTTTCCAGATATTGAGTTACTGGTAATTGTGACTTTGCTGTTGTAAATATTGCTGCTGTTCTGAAATATGCACAGTAGCAGTCACAGTAGTCATTTCTTGGTTTTGTGTGTGTAGCCTGTAGGCTTAGCCTACTTCTATTTTGCACTTGCACTCACATTTTTTTTCTTTCTCCAAGCCATGTTAATGTGCACCCAATACCATATTAGCCTTAGCCAGTTCAGAAGTCATGACTCTGTTTCGGGAAGTTGGGAAATTGGTCCAGCGTATTGACTGCAGTCCTGAAGGCGTGCAGGCTTTCTCTACTGACTAAATAGTAACTGTAATTTATTTTAATTAATTTATTTTGATATTAAGGCCTGAAAAAATTGTACTGCCCTTTTCTGATGTTTAGCCCCTCCCCCCCTATAGTCATGTGCACGTCCCTGGAGGGGATCATGCTCTGCTTCAGTGTGTCACATGTTGGCGTTCATGGTTCCCTCAATGAACCATAGCTCCCCAGTGCTGGCAGCACCCATGCAGCCCCAAACCATGACACCCCCACCACCATGCTTGACCCTAGGCAAGACACACTTGTCCCTGTCCTCCTCACCTGGTTGCTGCCACACACGCTTGACACCATCTGAACCAAAATGGTTTGTCTTGGTCTCATCAAACCACAGGACATGGTTCCAGTAACCCATGTCCCCAGTCTGCCTGTCTTCAGCAAACTTTGCTGCCTTTCTTGTGCATCATCTTTAGAAGAGGCTTCCTTCTGGGACGACAACCATGCAGACCAATTGGATGCAGTGTGCAGCGTATGGTCTGAGCACTGACAAGAAGACCACCCACCCCTTCAACCTCTGCAGCAATGCTACAGAGGATGACAGGGTGGGGGGGTCTGCCTGCCCTCTAACCCTACTGTGACACACTGAAGCAGAGCAGACCCCCTCCCTTCAGAAACTGGGCCCAGGGCAGTAGTCCAACATGATAACGACCCCAAACACACCTCCAAGATGACCACTGCCTTGCTGAAGACACTGGGGGTAAAGGTGATGGACTGTCCAACATGTCTCCAGACCTAAACCCTATTGAGCATCTGTGGGGCATCCTCAAATGGAAGGTGGAGGAGCACCAGGTGTCTAACATCCACCAGCTCCGTGGCGTCATCATGGAGGAGTGGAAGAGGTTTCCAGTGGCAACCTTTGAAGCTCTAGTGAATTCCATTTCCTAGACAGGCGGTGCTGGAAAAAAATGGTAGCCACACAAAATAATGACACTTTGGGCACAATTTGGACATTTTCACTTAGGGGTGTATTCACTTTTGTTGCCAGCGGTCCAGACATTAATGGCTGTGTGTTGAGTTATTTTGTGGAGACAGCAAATTTACACTGTTATACAAGCTGTACACTGACTACTTTACATTGTATCAAAGTGTCATATCTTCACTGTTGTCCCATGAAAAGATATAATAGAATATTTAAAAAAAATGTTAGGGGTGTACTCACTTTTGTGAGATACTGTATTTGCTGCTGTGGTAAGTAGAGCATAATCTCCTCTGTTTGAAACAAGTGGACATGAATTACTATTTGTTAAGGACTTTAACGTTATTTGTATGACATATACTGTACCTCTATGCATAGTTATTGTCAACACTCCAGTTGTTTAGCTTAGATATACCTATAGCTAGTAGGGCATTGACGAATAGTGGATTTTAGTATTCGCCGAATACTTCCCAATAGTCGACGAATAGTCGAATATTCGCCAGATTTTTTTTTCCTAATCCATACGGCACCTCAGCTGCCAGCCATAACCCTACACTGTTTGCTTCTGTTATAAAGACACAATGTATTCGCTGTCATCCATTGTGATAAGCATTTACATGTATTTAATATTTTATACATTAGGAAGTCTCACTATTATTTGCTATTCATTTCAACACGTTCTAAAATAAATATATATATATTTTTTTATCTCTACCGGTCATAAGCAGAGCTGCGTCGGACACTCCTCCGCTCTAAATAGCCATATATCCACCTTCGGTCGTTGTTACATGCATGCTATAGAATTTAGAAATAAAATGTCATGTTGACTGATTGTAAAACATTTATTTATTGATGTAAATGTGGTGATTTACAGTACATACAGAGCCCCGGGTAACAGCGCAGCTGTTCTGTCCAATAACGTTACACACCTTGAAGCTTCACTTTTCATTCAAACTAATGTTGCTGATACAGTTGTTAGATTTCATCAATGAGAATCTCCTAAAAAATAATTTAACGAGCCGGCGGGTACGTTAATTAGCGGTCGTTTTCTCTCCGGGGATGACGAGGACGTCAGGCGGCCGACCAGCTCTGCAGCCTGGGGAAGGTGACTGGCTGCTCCCGGGTGGCTGCTCACACAGGCGGAGCTTCACTGATCCGAAAAAAGTCGGAGCAAATGTCCAAACAGGCGTCATTTGGATAAACTGACCGCACATTAAGGATCGAAGCGGTTACTTCCTCTCACGAAAAAAATATTAAAACTTAATCAAGCGACACAGTGCTACCACGGTAACTTTTAGCTGCTTTGATTTAGCAGCTTTTAGCCGCTTTGGCTTCACCGGCCGCAATGCATTCTGGGAACCACAAGCACTACACTAGTCTCACACACGCCCACAGCGCCCCCTGCTGCATATCTGCTGTAGAGCATTCTACATCCATGAGAGCATTAATGTAGACGCTGTCCCACGGCTTTATTACAGCACCGGGCTTTTGAAAAAAGAAAAAAAAGGAAAAGGCGAATACTCGACTATGACTCACAGCGTCGAATAGTGGTTTTGATAGTCGAATATTCGAATATTCGACTATTCGGTGAAACCCCTAATAGCTAGTCATATTTTTTGAGTTATAGACTAGCATCGTATTTCACTTTGGTAAAAGATGAGAAAGATGGATGAAACAGTTTGTCTTAAATGAACACAAGACGAAATTGTATCCACTTTACAGCCAATACAACATGAAACAAGTAGGAGCAACTCTTTGTTTTTCCAAAAAACACAAAGAGTGCCACATTTTCAGCTGACTCAATGTGGAACCAGTTGGTGCTTTTTCAAATAAAAGACAGATTAATTGGGAAAAATGCTTAATTTGTAGATAAGCTTCGAGCAGGATTTGCCAGGGGTGAAATATAGCCTACTCATTGAAAACGGTTTGGGAAAGATACTGTGAGCTCATTGTAGATTTAGATGTTATTGTTAAGTGTGAATAAACACATAAACACATTTTCTATGACATTCTATGCCAAAAACGTCTATAAAAAAGTAGTATTTAGTATCCAATATTGTCTAAAATATTACAATATGATTCAAAAAGGCTTTTTTATTGTTGTTTTATCTATTTCCTTAGATGTACAATCTTTAATCTTGACAATTATGCATAGAAATTGTACCGGTTGGCCATACTTGTGACCAAAACTGACCATATGCCTGAATTGAGAATTTCAATATTGTAGCACCTCTAGTGGTCACCAGCAAAAAAAAATCAAGATGACAACACCCCTAAAATTCCTTCTATAGGTTTCTTCTAACAAAAAAAAAAAAGGTTTTCAAACTTTACCCAGACATGTGAGCA
The DNA here is from genome assembly GCF_905171665.1 of Trachurus trachurus. NCBI lineage: Eukaryota > Metazoa > Chordata > Actinopteri > Carangiformes > Carangidae > Trachurus > Trachurus trachurus. Next base: position 4,439,623 of record NC_139910.1, read on the forward strand.
AAAGTCCTAATGGAGGCTCTGCTCCCAAAGGTGCGTCTGCTTGTGCGGGGGACGGTGAGGAGACCCAGGTTGGCAGACCGCAGGGGCCAGTGCATGCAGGGATTTGTAGGTGAGGGTGAGAAGTTTGAAGATTACTTGATATTTGATCCAGTGCAGCTGTACTTTACTGCCTTATACTATGGTAATGTAGTAAAATAGCTGATGAAAAGCTATCTTCTCTATCCATTGCACTGACAAATTAACTGCACATTTAGTCAGTTAATGCTAGCTGCACCTGTTCTTCCCTTGTGTTTAGAGATTTCAATCTCCTCCCTTCCACTTCTAGCTTACAATATGAAAATGTGACACACAAGCTCAACACTTCCTGTTCAGTGGTTACGGCAACAGCACAACTGAAAGAAACTGCAGCAACACAGCTCTCATTACTTATGAGCCAACCGGTCGTGGAGCTGACATACAAGAAAGAACAGCAAATTATCAGTCTATTTCCTAAGTAAGCTGTTTTATTGATAGTGCGTGTGAACAGTGAGGCTGTGGACTGCTGAATCTCTAACCATGAGTGAGACGGAAGATGCACTTGTTGGGTATGACAGCTGAAAGCTTGATCTTGTGACCTGGGTGAGCTTTATCCAGTTTTGTTAAATGGTAACTAAAGGTTCATCTCTTTTTTCAGGGATAAGGAAGACAAACCAATGCCAGGTGAGGAAACCATTGTACTGTACTTTTATTAGTAGTATTTTATTGTATTTTCTTTTCTTTTTTTCTTTTTACTTTATTTTATTATTTTGGCTTTTAACTCATTGAGTGCCATTGACGTCTATGGACGTCAATCAAAATCAAACGCTTGAGTGCCATTGACGTCCATAGACGTCAAATGCAGTTTTCCGCGGCTGGTAAATGGGGACCCTGTTGCGCACACTGGGTCTCATTCATGAAACGTGAGCAGCACGGATTTTTGTGTAAACCCTGAGCAGCGCAAATTTACGTGGATTTACGCATTCATCAATCTTTTAGTAGTGCTGATTTTTTCGTAGCTACTCACAAAATCTACACCTGCTCCGGACTGTGTGTAGCGCTTGTGTAAATGTAGGAATGCAAATAAATACTGCTTGTCACTGTTGAAAATTACAATTTTAATCCGTATTACTCTCTCTCATGTTCAAAATACGCCGACACCTTTGAAACCCGTAATTTAAACATGACAAACAATTAGAAATATTTGGCGAGAGAGACGTTTTAGGGATCAGACACGCACAAACACGTCAAGGCTCCATCTAATGATGATAATAATCTGATATATAACCGGAAAAAACTTATTTGTGTTGCTACAGTACACGCTTGGTGGACGCACACTTCACCCTGCGCAGTAGCGCATTCAGCACCGGTTTGGATGGAGCTGTGACAGACGGCTGGTGCTTCTGTAACAATATAACCTGCCTATATAACTTCATGTGTTGATACAACCATGCTCCTCTACAGCTGAGGCTGTTTAGAGCCTCCTCCTCCCGTCGCTGCTGTAGCTCTGGAGTTGTGTGTATTTTTTTTTTTTTTTCATGTTTCATATCGAACTATTCTGGCTTTACTTCTTAAACAGTTCTTTAATCAACCAAGGATAGGCCCACTTAATTCACTAAATCTCTTTCTTCCCTCCACGCCTTTGACCTGTCCCAGTCACATCACTACCAACAGAAGAGAATTTAAAAAAAATTCTGGACTCCACTTCACCCAAAATGACTTCGATCTGTGATATCTCTTTTTTCTCTCTCTCTCCCTCTTTCCTCGTTTGCGTCATGGCCGCAGGTGAGCAGGATGCACCTACCTCCTAATATGGTGGTCAGGATCTCCTTATATGGCTATTCATGTATGGAGATCTATGCTAATTGCTGATCACCAGGGGCGTGTTGTTAGGTTACGATGGGTTGGCATTCATGAAGTTACACACGTGTTTACGATCAAATCTGAGTTTCCCGCACCGTTCATGAATCCGGAGTAGAGTTTTAGTAGAGTGAGCTTTTATGTGCAAATCTACACACAGATTTACTCACGTTTCATGAATGAGACCCACTCTGATTAATTTTGGGGCTTCTGGGATGTGTAGAACGAATGAGACTGTAGATCAGAGCAAGAAGTGAAGAAGAAGGAGAAGACGAGCGCGATCGGTACAGAGATAACAAAGTTGGAAAAAGTTTCTATTTCTAGAGAAAACGACGGGCAGAGCCTGGAACAAGTGTAACGTGGAGGTGGAGGAAAGCTTAGCCACGGATGCTATTAGCATAGCTCCAGCATGAAGTGATCGGAGGACGCAGGAAAGGTAAACTCATCTAGATGATCAGCACCGAAATGCTGAAGCGAAAGCGGAGGCGGATCGCGGAGTCAGTGACCGACGTGACGACGAACCGAGAGATCAGCGCGGTGCGTCGCTGCCGCGTCCAGCACAGAGGCTGAAGACGCCACGACGTCTCCCTCCCTCCTTCAGAGACGAGGGGATGCAGCAGGAGGAGAAGGAGGGGAGGAGAGGGGAGGGGGGCGTAGGAGAGGCTGAGGGGGCAGCAACCGCTCGTACTTGTTGTATTTTAGTTGTTGTTGTTGTTTTGTTTTTTGTTTTTTTGGGGGGGGGGGGGGGGGGGGGGTCAATGAAAAAACATGTGAAATGAAATTTTCAGACGTCTTACATGTTTTTGAAGCCAAAATTAAAACGGATGAATCACTATTTTTCTTGAGACTCTCTTTCACAAAAATGCATTTTTCTCAGCTTTCTAGAAAAAAAGTGGTCTTTTTGGTGCAACCAGGCTCTATTCAACTTAAGATATATCAAGAATGGAACAAGGTACAAACAAATGGTTTTTTCCCTAGTTATATAGAGAGTCTCCTCTTTCCTTTGAGCTGTTTGGTGTTTTCAGAGTCATAGTACAAAATATTCTCTGGGTCTTGACATATTACTCAAAATGCCCCAGAACGCTGGCACATGGCACTGACCATTTTATAAAAGGGCTGGCACTCAATGAGTTAAACATGTACATTTTTAATGTATGAAAAGTGCTCTATAAATAAAGTTTTTTATTATTATTACTACTTGTTTGTGAAAGAGGCTGCTAATAATGAATCATTAACTGGATCAGCAGGCTGTTTCCAGCTACAGACATCTGCTTTTGGTAAGAATGCACTGTGAAGCTGACGGTGCCAAACAGGTCGGTTAGGTTAGCAACCAGCTGCTGAATAGAGAATAGTAATCAGCTAAGAGTTAATGGAGGCCTTGACAGAAAGTAAAAGTAAATCTTGGACTTGTTATGGGGCGGTGTCCAACAGTCCTTGGTTCAGTGTCGGATCCCACATTTAGTCTGCTGCTGCTACAAAGTTATTATATATACTATGACACAGTGGCGGCTGGTGGTGAAATTAGTTGGGTGGGCTAATAAATAAATTATACCAGAGACATTCTATTATACCCATTAAATAGTTAAGACAGCAGTAGCTAAAAGTTACATCCCAAAGTATAGCAACTAGGCCTACACTCCATTAAAGCAGAAGTAACTGATCCGGTCGTTGTGGCTAACTTCTTGTCAGCCGATGGAGTTAGCAGTCCCCGCCCTCGTTCCTACGTCACCACATTCACGCGCATCCCTTGGCTGCACACACAGAGAGGACCGCCCCTTTATGCTGTTCTCTCTCCTCATTGGCTCAGAGCAGAGCAGAGGGACTGACAGACCCGTGTTTCGGACCAAACACTCTATATAAGTGATTGCTGTCGGAAGATATAACTATTTAAGACTTATATTAACACAAACATTCCGCTTACTTCTGCTTTAAGTAGAAGGGTCTATTCCAAAAAAAAAAACTCTCACACACACACACATAGGGCCGGATTTACTAAGATCCCAGATAGCGGGCGCTATATTGTTTGCACCCGCTATAATATTGCGAGTTTGGTTAGTGCATGCAAAACAGGTGATCTACTAAGAGTAACCCGCTAAATGAAAACACGTGCAAACCGCAATATGTAAATGAGGGTTTTGCGCGTGGTAATCGTTTCCGCCATGGAGAGAGTGGACAGAGAGCTGGATGGACGAAGGGACAGAATGACATTTGATCCGATGCATAATGACAGCATGTTCATCTCTCTCGCGCTCTGTTTAGATAAATAAACACAAATCGCTACAGGGCCCAACTTCGTCATATACTGACGAACAGGCAGCAGCTGCAGCGACAATCACACACCTATAACGTGTGTGTGTGCCGCCCATGATCCAGTGGATTAATAGAGAGCTCAGGTGGGACACACGGATCTAAACGCTCTGACCACTGACCAGAGGGATCAAAGACGGGTGAAGGCAGCGGTGACGTGTCTCAGTCTGGGACCGGGACTGAGAGACGGAGCTGAGCAGCCAGGTGAGAGGAGAGGAGAGGAGCGCACTGCAGGACAGACGTGCCCCGTGCGTAACGGCGCGTAAATGACTTTTAACACGGCTGAAAAACTGTTAAGAGAATTACCCAGACGTGAGGAAATGCAGAGATGTAAGATAACGGGGCTCTGACAGGTATCAAATCAATAAACGCATACGTTTTGGCAAAGTTGTATCAGTTAGTACATGGTTTTCAGACGTGGTGAATAAAGACGCAAAAACAGCCACCGCAATCTCTTCCTGGTTTGGTAAATCACATTGCACGCGCTAAATAAATCTATTTGCATCTACTCCTCCCAGTATTCTGCACGTTCTGGCAGAAACGCCCATATTTACATATACACACGCTAAATGGATCGCACGTGCTATTCTGCCCGTGCTATTCTGCCCGTGTGAGGGACGCAATCCTCGGTGCGTCCGGTTAGTAGATCAGGTTCCACATGTGTTTGCGCGTGCAATCACGTTTGCACACGTTTTAATACACGCAAACCTTTAGTAAATCCGGCCCATAGACTGTAGCCTATATAAAAGAGACACACACACACAGTCTCTCCCTCTCTCTCTCGCACACGCACAACGATATTGCTAAAAAATAATTTTTTAAAAGACGATATGTTTATAGCTCATATTGACAGCCTTTCTGGGATGCAAACATGTTTATCGCCTTGTCATTTAAGTCTGGATGGTTCTAAAGACAGTTTAGAGCAGTAAAGTAGGCGAATGCTACCTGTGATGCACAACAACACAACTTTTCCTCTGGTTCCTGTCATTTGTCTGAAAACAGCGGTGTTGGGCTAAATGAAATCAGCCCAAATGACGAGTAAACCAAGGGGGTGTGACATGACGCCTGTCAATCACTGACCCTGCGTCAGCCCGCTGCTGATTGGTCAGAACTGATCGGCCTGTGGGCTGAATGAAGTTAGCCCAAACAGTTGGTAACTGGCGAGGGCGGGACATGGCACCTGTCAATCATCCACAGTCGGAAAATGAATAAGCAGATCAGTGAGCTCGGGCTGATTAAAATTAGCCCATTTAGAGATATCCTGTGTTTTTCTTGGAACTATTTGATACTGTTGCCACTTCAGGTTTCACTAAGACTTATAACAATCTTTTGTATGTTATTTAGAGAATATTTTTCTCATCTTTTGTTGTCTAATACAGGGAGGGCTTAGAACTGCTACCCCATTGATACCAGCCGTCACTGCTATGACAGTTACTTAAAGTGTTTTTATTAAGTATGAGATTTACTTGGTTACCTGGTTAAGGTAGCAGTTATGTTACAGATCATTGAGCACTAAAATATCTTTCTTCATTTGTCTCCAGCCCACTGGAGGAAATTCTACGTGGATTTGGCTGGAAATACTAATGAAGCTCATCGGAGCTATGTTAACAAGTTAAGAAGAGGTGGCCACACTCAGTCTTCTCTTGAGGAGTGCGACTACTGTGTGGTTTTCTGTCCTGTCGCCTCACGAGTGGGAACGGACGTCAGCGAGGCCCTGGATAGAGATGGTAATGGTTGTCCAGTTCCACACAGGCTGGTCAAATGTATACAGACTAATCAGTGATTAAAGAAAGGGCTTATCACACCTGTGGTTTGTTTGCTTTGTTCGGATTCAGCAACTGAACTGCTAAATTCTTTTCTTTGGGCCGTTTCTGTTCCCACGGTAACAGTTTTAAGTGGTCCAAAGTTGTAAACATATGCCATGCGATAACAAACTCTTCTCTAATTGGTCAGAAATCTTACCGGGTTACCTGTGAAAAAAAACTCATGAAAGAGAGTACTCAATGGCCCTGAAAATTAAAATCCTACTTCTACTCGGTCTCATGCTGTGATAGACCATGGGTTAAATTTACGCTGGAATATCCCTTTAAGTTTTACTGTTACTCTTGCTAAGAGCGGTTGATTTCATATAATTTTGACAAGTTGATGTGAAAAGAGTATTGCAAGGCCCAATTACAATCTGCTCCCTAAAACTCAAGCCCTGAACCCAAGCAAAAACAAAAACACAGCACAGTGTTCTGACAGCATCCCCTGTATTTGACAGTCCTGATACACTCACAGACTTCCCATGAACGCACCTCTAAGTCAGTGAGTCCGTAAGGGGCTGGACTGGAATTGGGCCCAAGTGTTGTTTCTGACTGATTTGTTGTGTTATCTCAGCGGCTACAGTGGGTAAACCGGTGATTCTGGTGGTGATGCATCACACCTTTAATCCTGACCATGTTGTAGCTGACAGCAAGAGGCTGGTGAACAAAGAAAACGTCCTCCTCACAGTGGACTGTCTGTTCCATGAGGGCAAACTCCTGGACTCTAACACCAATGACCTCGCATGGCAAAATATCACAGAGTCTCTTAAACTGTCAAAGGTAATGACTGGATTTACTCATGTATTAGACATCAGTAAATCTACTGATACTGTCAATAACCAACTATGAATGTGTTCCACAACTGAAATGATACACATGATATAGTTTGATGACCATTTTCATTACTCATGTTCTTTTCTTTTCTTGCAGGGATTGATGGAATTGTGTTTATTTCTAGCCACTCAATGTAAGTATAGTTGCTAGTATGTTAAGTTCATACAGGCTTTTGATCTAACATGTAACAGGTACAAAATGCTGCACAAAAACATTATTCCAAACCAACCAAACCCTTTGTTTTCTGGTGATGAGATGCAGTTGCAGCCTGAAGCTTGAGGCCAAACAGCATCACCAGCTTTGTAGTTAAAACCCAATTTTGCTGTGAAGCAAGCAGTAAAGAAAGCCTAGCAAAGTGCAGTCTGAACAAAGTCATACTTTGAGAAAGCGCCGTTCACAAACGCCAGAATGAACGCGTTCACAATAACGTTCATCAAGCGGAAATACAGTAAGTTCAGTTTACGTTCGCCCAAAATATGAACGAGTTCATGAACGATTGTTCATTGAATGCGTTTAGGCACAACACTGCTGCTTGTTGAAGACAGCAGTGATATGTGCTTTCACATCGGAGTCTACAAACCAGAAACGTTTGTAACTACACCAGAAAAAAAAATCGCTAAATTTGTTGCAAGTCGCTTTTGACAAAAAGTCGCCAAGAGGGGTTGGAAAGTCGCCAGATTTAGCGAGAAAGTCACAGTCATTGATAACACGGCTCAGAAAAGAGATGAGATTCAGATAGCAGCACCTCCCCCCAGCAACCGATGGGCAACGCCGCTCGTGATGGCATGGGATTGGATGAAAGGGTCAGGTTACATCTGACCGACGTTAGCTCCCCCCAATGGACTTAGATATACAAATACTTATTTACCCGTAGAAATCATGTGGGAGACATGTCACACTGCAGGGTACCAGTAAAATGTGTGGATGGCCATAAAACACAAAAGTGGGTTTTTCTCTGAAACTAGAGCGGGAGCACCATTTTTGGAAAAACTGGGCTCTCTTCTTCTCCTTCGTGGTCACAAACGAAGCGGCAGAGGTGGCAAAAGTACTCATATTCTGTACTTAAGTAGAAGTACAGATACATGTGTAAAAAAATACTCTGGTAAAAGTAGAAGTACTGATTCAACTCCTTTACTTAAAGCAGAAGTAAGTGGTCCGGTCGTTTTCACTAATGCTGCGTTCCAGGCAGGCTTTTGAAATCGTAAATTACAGCTTCAAGTCACAACTTACGACTTTGTAGCGTTCCAGGCAACCCACTCGTGTTTTTCCGACCTGTTTTACCGGTGAAAGTCACTATAACGGCCACTCGTAACTTCCGACCCGTGAAGTCGTACCAGATCGAACTGGTACGACTTCACGGTCGGAAAAATACGAGTTTCCTTGAACGCACCATAACAGTCCTCGTCGCTACGTCACCACATTCACGGCGTTCCTTGGCTGCACACACAGCCCTTTATGCCGTTCTCTCTCCTCATTGGATAAAAACTGTAGGATACGATAAATGTTTTCTCTTCGGCTCAGAGCAGAGCAGAGGGACTGAGAGACCCGTGTTTCGGTCCAAACACTCTATATAAGTGATTGCTGTCGGAAGATATAACTATTTAAGACTTATATTAACACAAATATATCACTTACTTCTGCTTTAAGTAAAAGTAAGAAAGTACAGGCTCTGAAATGTACTTTCAAAGGGGAGCGTGCCTATGTTCCCTCAGCCCTATGTTCCCTCAGCCCTATGTTCCCTCTGGACTCTCTCTACCTATCTGGACTCTGTCTATCTGGCCTGTCTAGCCTCTACCTGGTCTTTTTACTAAACTTAAAGCAGATATCAGTGGAATGTTTTTGTTAATATAAGTCCTAAATAGTCCTATTTTCCGTCAGCAATCACTTACATGAAGTATTTCAGCCTAAACACGAGTCTCTCCGTCACTCTGCTCTGCTGTAACCCGAGGAGAAAAATGTCCTTGTGGGATACAAGTGTTATCCAATGAGGAGAGAGAACGGCATGAAGGGCTGTGTGTGCAGCCAAGGGATGCGCGTGAATGTGGTGACGTAGCACGAGGACCAATTGATGCCTGACAAGGGCGGGGGCTGCTAACTCATGGTGCGTTCAAAGAAACTCGTACTTTGTGTTTTTCCTTCCTGTGAAGTCATACCAGTTCGATCTGGTACGAGTTCACGGGTCGGAAGTTACGAGTGGCCGTTATAGGGAACTTTCACAGACAACAGGATGGTAAAAACACGAGCTACGGGTTACCTGGAACGCTACCAAGTCGTAGTTGTGACTTGAAGCTGTAACTTACGGTTTCAAAAGCCTGCCTTGAACGCAGCATTAGCCGAAACGGCCGTGAAGCTGATATCTGCTTTAACCAACTCCTTTCTTCATTGCCTAAACCCAACCAATGGTGGGACCAAAGGGCTGTGGGAATAGGGCCTAATTTTCAGTGACAACAAAAGTTAGAAATGAGGGAACATAGGGCTGAGGGAACATAGGGCCTAATTTTCAGTGACGACAAAAGTTAGAAATGAGGGAACATAGGGCTGAGGGAACATTGGGCTGTGGGAACATAGGGATGACCCCCTTTCAAAGTAAAAGTAAAAAGTAAAAATGAATTTTTGCCGTTAATGAAACCTACATCATTTGATAATTTTGTTAAACAAAAAAAGTTCAGACATAATCAAGATTGAACTGACCAGAGGCAGTGTTTCCCAACGTTTGGGCCGCCACAGACTCTCACAAAATAATATAATTTTTAAACAGCGTTTCATCACCTCTCATCTCTGCCAGTCAGTCCACCTGCCGGCTCTCTCGCACCACACGTGACACGCGCACGCACGCGTAGACGCGTACGTCTACTTAAGTACAGTAACGAAGTATTTGTACTTCGTTACTTGCCACCTCTGCGAAGCGGTGAAGAAAAGTTTTTTTCAAGGAGCACGTGGGAAATTCACTCTTCAATCACGCGAAAACCGTTTGTTTCTAGGCTTTGTACAGAGTTTGGTTCGACGTTGGAAAAAAGGTAAACAGCTAAAAACATACGGTCTCAGCGAGATATGATGAGCAATTAATTGAGGTCGCGAAAGAGGTAAAAACATTTGCCCAAATATCTGTTCACCAAATCGGGACCTCTGACTCCATCTCTGACTCCATCTGTGTTCTCTGTGGGAGAGACAGGTGATTAAAAGAGCACGGGGAATAGTTTCCCAACCTGACCACATCCTGACTTCCGACTTCATTTTAATGCCATCAGGCCGCCATTTTGTCGCACCACTTGTCAGGACCAATCATAGGGCAAAATTATTCATTCCCCCTGCCATCAGGTTGTTAAATCTTGAAACAAGAAGCACTTTATATGTATATATATATATGATATATGTTGATTACTGTTGTTATTTATTGTGCCACGTATCACTGTTAACTATTTATTGATGTGCTGTGAGAGTCTGTGCTACAGACTGATTGCCCGACATGGATTTGTTTGTCTCCCTTTTCCCCTTTTTATCTGTCTTTTAACAAAACTGAGTCTGCTAAACTGAATTGCCCCTTGGGGATAAATGAAGTTGTCTGAAGTCTGAAGTCCACGGTGATTACGGTAGTCTGACTCCCAGCCGATCATAATTCACCTCATGACTCAGTCCTGCGGGTCCCATTCACTGTGTAGTATGTTCACTGAACAAGGTTACACCCCGCCTTTCCAAAAATAGACTTCCATTAATCGTAATAGCGGGGTTTCCTATTTTTTCTAAAGACCCCGCTATTCCAAAAAGGGTATTGGGGAAAACATATATATATATATATATATATATATATATATATATATATATATATATATATATATATATATATATATATATATATATTTACATACAGTATAGGCCCAGTGGTTAGTTCTTTCGGTAGCATTTTAGCATTAGATTTAGCCTCATACCTTTCTCTGGTGCTGGGAGGTGAGCCTTCTTTTGGGGAGTCAGAGTCATGTGAGAGTGGAGCAAATCTGTTCTCTAGTAGAATCCCTGTGTCTTGGGGCAATTTGCAATTTGTTTTTGTGGTAGCCTCGGTCTATTGTTGCTTTCTCCTTGGTACTGGGGTTGAAGAGGCAGTGCAGGCCACTCGGTGTCAACATGACAAAGATCATTTAACCAAACTCTGATTTAATGCAGCTTCCGCGTTGCTCATATCCGGGTCCGTTAGCCTCTCAGCTAACGGAGGCATCCATGCTCTCAAGCCGCTCGAGCCGCTCTCAGCTAACAGAGGCTCTGCTTTGCCTTCGTTAACCTCCGTTAGCTGAGAGGCTAACAGACCCGGATATGAACAACACGGAAGTTGCATTAAATCAGAGTTTGGTTAACTTATCTTTTTAAAACTTATTTTAAAATTAAAATGAATGGCAAAAGAATGAAACTTGCAACCACAGAAGAATTTTAATATATGCCCGGTGCATATACGTTAACATAGACAAAATGATCAATTCTTGAACAAAACTGGATATAAACGTCCACACGCTGCAGTTTGGTGTATAGATGGCATGAGATGAACTGATCATGGTGACGTAATGTATGAGACAAACATTAATTATGACTGAAAATGCTCTTTAAGAGCTGGTTCTTTTTTCTTTTCCTATTTTTTTTTAAATATATTTTTGGGGACTTTTTTCCCTTTAATCGACAGGGTAGTTGAGAGAGACAGGAAATGGGAGGCAGAGAGAGGGGGGCATGACACGGGGTCGCCTGCAGTGAGGACTATAGCCTCAACACATGGGGTGGGTGCTCTACCAACTTAGCTAAACACCGCCCCAAGAGCTGGTTCTTGGTGTCAGTGGTTGTGGATTCAGGCCCCAGCTAGGGCAGAATGGAAAATGCAATGCAATGTTCTTGTTGTCTGCATATTTTCTGTCTCTTGTTACTCATAATTGTCCAGAATTGATGTCTAATGGTCAAAACTATGAAACTTTGATTTTTCTGGAATCTCATTTGTATAAGATAATTATAATTATAGTATACAAGTAAGTTAAGATAAGTAGTTTAAGGATTGCTCAACTTGTAAATGATGCCAGATGGTTAATTGGTCTGTTGTTCTTTTCCTTTTTTTTCAGTGCTGGAAAATTTGCACGGTTTTTGGGTTGATATTCGTCAACATTTTGATTCGCCATCATCTTGATTATCTTTGTGTTTATACTTGTAAAATTTGATTAAATACATATGCAGCTGTCACTGTCAAGACTAAATCAAAAGCAATCAGAGTCACATGATCATATTTATTCTCAGGGAATCAAAACACTGTTCATGTGCTTACTCCTTACAACAGTATAGTGAGGGCTGATATAGATGTTTTTGGGATGAAGATGGTCACGTATAACCCTGGAGGAGGAGCAGATCTCCAGATACAGACCTTACACTTAGATGACCATGTGTACCGTACTTCAGTTTAACTTTGATAATTTTAAGTAGAACCAGAAAATTAATACTGAGTCTTGTATCAATTAAACTGTTTGAACAACAACCAATTGTCCAAACAAAAATGTACAAATAGGTGTATGAGTATTGTTTTGAGATATCCTTTGAAAAAATTTAAATCTATTGTTTAATGAGGATGTAAAGTCAGGACAGTGACCAGACAGTCACATGCTTCAGTTATACAGCTTTTCTGTTGTGTACATGTAACATGTGTTCAGTGAGCTAGCCTGTGATGATGCTGTTTTAAATGAATATATCTCTGAAAATAAAAAACTGTTGCCTCTTTGTGCTGCTTCAAATATAAAGATGGTTCACCAAAAACAAATAAACGGGTCAGTCAAAGAAACTGTATCATGTTTTTGTTTTTTCCATTTGAGAATTTGTAAATTGGCAAGAATTAGCTAAACTAAGCTTTGTAGACCAAATATGAAACAAAGCATGGAGTTGGCTTCTACTAGAAAACATGAAGTCTAATCATTGTGTGGGTATTATATGAGCATCAGTGCTTAGCTGGTTCAGGGGTGGAGTGTCAATACCATGGACATTGCTGTTTTTGTGTAGCTATAATTTGTGTGCTGAGCAATCAATAGGCAGAGAACACGTCATTTAGTTTAATCTTGAAAATAAAACTTAAATTCAAAACTATGATGGGGTTTGGTGGTATGGAAAGCTGTTTTAGTCATAATCAAATAAATTAATAAATGTATAAATAAATAAATATAGCCATGAAATGAGTTCTGCATTAAATAAATAGGATGATAAATAGATATAAATGAAATATAAATACATATGCTTTTATTTTTAAAACAACATTTTTATTTTTTCAGGAGAATTTTATTTCCTAACACCTCATTTATTTATTTCCTGGTACTTTTATTTCCTAATGTCATATTTATTTCCGGGGACTTTTATTTCATAACGTCACATTTGTTTATTTCTCTGGACTTTTATTTCCTAATGTCACATTTATTTCACTGCTCTTTTTATTTCATGCTGCAATATTCAAATGAGGGCCCTTTCAGAGTAAAACATCAAATATTCAAATGAGGACCCTTTCAGAGTAAAACGTCACACGATGGCCTATTGATAGTTTTCATGTGACGTGACCCTGCTGCTTCAAAATACCGGTGTTGTGGCCCAACTGGTGTCTGATTTAACTGGTTACCGTACCGAACAACAGCTGTGCTGCACTTCCGTCCGCAGATTTGTCACAAATTCACAAATCAAGCCGCAGTTCACATGTTACTGCAGCCAATATGTTTCTGTGAGTGAGTAGCAGCCTGCGCTTATTCCTCCAATCTACAGACAGTCAGCGCCACACTACTCTCACTCTGCACAACACTGCACGCTATGACAAAGCCTGTCATGTTGAAAAAGTTATGAACTAATGGAAAATACGCTAAACAATATGAAAAGCACAGCTGCATTTGTGTTGGTACTGATACTCTGGTTGAGAAGAGCAACTGTCTGCTCTGCTCTTTTCCAGAGAAGCACGTGAATTTGCCATTACCGGTCCCGTTGCAGGTGTCCGCCGCCGGCGTGGTCGCCAGTAGCTGTCAGGGGGTTACACCCCGCCTTTCCGAAGCCCCGCCTTTCCGACAATAGACTTCCATTCATCGTAATAGCGGGGTTTTCTATTTTTTTCTAAAGACCCCGCTACTCCGAAAAGGCTATTGGGGGAAACCCCCAGTGCGCAGTGCGCATTGATCCTTTTTTCCTTTTTGGGGTCGAAACGGATCATGTGCATAATTACTGCAAAACAAGCAAATACTTCATATTAATGACATATAATGTTCATTCTGCTTCTAGCCTGTCTAGCCTCTACCTGGTCTTTTTACTAAACTTAACCAACTCCTTTCTTCATTGCCTAAGCCCAACCAAAGCATCTCCCTCAGTCAGCTGTCAGCACGAGCGGCGGCTGCAGCAGCCTCGCGTCCGTGTGAGCTCAAGCCGGGTTCAGCCGCGCTGGAGCGGAGCAGGGGGGGAGAAAAAAGTGTATTTCTTTTACTGTGTGGGAGATCTCCAACAACAGAGTCGGGGAGAAAGCAAGTGGGACAGATCTGCCCAGTCTCTGAGAAGCGCACGTTTCACAGACAAGCCACAAAGCAGAATGTAAACAACGTCACGCGGTTCAGCACCTTGGACATTGGACAGCTGCGGGGGGGAGGGTGTCGGAACAGCGGGGTGTCGAAGTGGAGGGGTGTCGGAATGGAGAGCTGTCCCCCTGTCAGGGGTCGGCCGTGCAGCCCAGCACAGGGCGCTGTTCGTGGGTGAGAGGAGCAGGGTGGGCTGAAGCTTGGACTGTGGAGCTCAGCAGAGTGGCAGTAGCCTACCAGGACGGTGTTCCCGCACAGGGAAGTTACAGGTACATTTCTACCACTTCAATGAGTTTAAAAACATAATTTTAAGATCGAAAAACTACAAAATGGGGCTTCTTCTAACCAGAAACTAGTTGGGACATAAGAAATATTGGTTGCAAGCAGTGGAGGATGATGGATTCTCCACCAGGTAAATGTAAACATCGCCCAACTCGAGCTTCAGCAGGGAACTGGTCATTTTAAACGGCTCGTGTACAGCAGCTGGTGTTGTATATGGGTCACAAGTGTCCAAAACTTGCAACTTCATTTGAATATTGCAGCATGAAATAAAAAGAGCAGTGAAATAAATGTGACGTTAGGAAATAAAAGTCTCCTGAAAAAATAATAATAATTTAGTTTTAAAAATAAAAGCATAAATTAATCTAGGCTATGTATTTATATTTCATTTATATCTATATATCATCCTATTTATTTAATTCAGGACTAATTCATATTTATTTAGTTATGCATTTATTCATCTATTTGATTATGACTAAAAGGCTTTCCATATGAAATACACAACAAGTTAGTTAAAGCAGAAGTAAGCGATCCGGTCATTTTGGCCAACTTCTTGTCAGCCGATGGAGTTAGCAGTCCCCGCCCTCGTCCCTACATCACCACATTCACGCGCATCCCTTGGCTGCACACACAGAGAGGACCGCCCCTTTATGCCGTTCTCTCTCCTCATTGGATAAAGGTTGTAGGATACAAGGAAAGTTTGCTTGCTGTCGGAAGATATAACTATTTAAGACTTATATTAACACAAATATTCTGCTTACTTCTGCTTTAATGCTTATACAGGTTCAACCAACAGCTAGCTGCAACTTCCCTTGTGCTTAGACATTTCAATCTCCTTCCTTCCACTTCTCTCTTTGTGTGTGTGTGTGTGTGCCACTACAGTATGAAAACGTGACACAAAAGCACATCTCAGTTCAACTCTTTTTGTTCAGTGGTTACGGCAACAGCACAAATGAAAGTAACTGCAGCAACACAGCTCTCATTACTTATGAGCCAACCGGTCGTGGAGCTGACATACAAGAGAGCAGCAAATTATCAGTCTATTTCCTAAGTAAACTGTTTTAAATATTATAGCTAGTGTAAACAGTGAGGCTGTGAACTGCTGAATCTCTAACCATGCGACAGTGGGGAACTCGTGAACCTGTCAGGTATTTCAAAGTGTTTGTAAGCAAATGAGACTTTGATTTTCTGAACTGGCTGAGCTTTATTCACTTTTGTTAAATGGTGTTGACTAAAGGTTCATCTCTTTCTTTTTTTTCAGTGATATGTATGAGGCACTGATGCCAGGTGAGGAAACTGAATGCAATTATCAACTCCTACAGTAACTGAAGTTCAATAGTAAACTAAACCAGCAATTATTTAAAACTGTTAAGGCAAATATCTTTATACTGGTTACTTGTTTGTGAAAGAGGCTGCTAGTGTATAATGAATCATTAACTGGATCAGCAGGCTGTTTCCAGCTACAGACATTGGCTTTTGGTAAGAATGCACTGTGAAGCTGAAGGTGACAAACAGGTCGGTTAGGTTAGCAGCTAGCTAGCTGCTAAATAGAGATTATTAATCAGCAAAAAGTTAAAGGTGCTTGAGGCAAGATCGAGGAATAAAACTCACTAGCGATACAACGGCCGTAGCGGCCGTCAGAGTTACTGCAGCCATCAGCCAAGCTGGTGCGGGAGCGCGCATCAACTCTCCACAGCAGTGCAGCTGCTGCTGTAACAGTGACACTGTGGCTGAATTGGAAACGGCATATACAGCCGCCACAGTTTCGTTTGGGTCCGCCGCAGCAGTCTCTCACAGAAAAAAAAGAACATTTTTCACTATCTCTCATCTCTGCCAGTCGGTTCCAGGGTGCCATTCCGAAGGGCCGCCACTCCGAACGTTTACTTTAATTTGTCGGAATGCCGACCCTTAATTATTTATGGGAAAAGGGTGCCATTACGAACCTGAAAGAAAGGGTGCCATTCCGAACCTGAAAAAATCTTGAATCGTTTACGGCACGGAGTAAACATGCCTTATTGCGGTGGTAGCGTAGTGGTCAGAGCATCTGCTTTTGACGCGGTGGATCAGGGTTCGACTCCCGGGGGAGATACATATTAACTGCGATTTTATTGGCCTCTACCTAACCTTTTTACTAAACTTAACCAACTAAACTTAACCAACTCCTTTCTACATTGCCTAAACCTAACCAAAGCACAGAGCAAGGACATTTATTTTCAGCAGGAGTGCCGCGGCTGCATCAGACCATGGATGTAATGCATCAGACTTGCACCTGGGTGAAACTTTGGAGGCGGAGGGGGAGGGGGAGGGGCCGGTCGGGCGCTGTCCCCGCGGCGCGTCGTGTCAAGCCGGGCAGGAAGTCAAACCACGAGAGAATCCGGTCAATTTTCAAAATAAAACACATTCGGAACGGCGGCCCCTCGGGAAGTTCGAAATGACGGACCTTCGGGAATTTTCGGACTGGCAGACCGTCGGAATGGCGGTCCTTCGGAATGGCGGTCGCCCCCCCTGCCAGTCAGCCCCTCGACCTGCTGTCTCTCTCACGACACACACACACACACACACACACTGCGCCTGGCTGTTAATAAACAGTAAATGCGCCATTTCGCGCTCATTAGTGCTCAATTTACCGCGACACCGGGAGGTTGACCGCCCGGGCATCAGGTCAGCCACCGGCCGCCGCCGCCGCCTCTGTGAGCCGCTGGTGCCGCTCAGCTGCTCTAGTGGCTCTGCGCTCCTCCGAACACGGAGAATTTCCTTACAGGTGTTGTTTGGATAAACTGACCATGGATGAATCAATCGGCTCATTGTAAAACTATTTATTTATTTATTTATTGAAGTAGCCTAAATATGGTGATTTTTGTACGTACAGAGCCCCAAGGCTGCGCTGCTCACACACACCTGAAGCTTCACTTTTCCCAGCAAACACAAACCGTAATTTCAACGTTGATTTCCGGTTGAAACCAGGTTGATATAAGGTTTGAACGTTTTTCAACCTCTTTTCAACCGTCTAAAAAGCGGTTACAACATCAACGTGGCGCAAAACACATATTTGTTTAATTTTGGTTGATAATCAGTTCCGTTGTAGCTCTCAAAAGAGATTGTATTGATTAGATTGATGTTTTTTCTCTAAATGAGGGAGGCGAAATTATGTCTAAACAAAACATAATTTCAACGCATTTAATGTTTCATAAAATATCATAAATATGGACATATATGAGCTTTGTGCTTTTAATAGAAAGCTTCCAGTACATCGCAATGGTGATATTTTAATGAATTTATGTAAAATTAGAGGATGGCGTGTACTGCTGTAACGCGCATGCGCAAACACTTAGGCTGAGGACTCAACTTGTCAACTTGACCATAACCGGCTGCTGCACTGAGCGAGCACGAGCAGGAGTGCGGCGAACGAGTCGGTCGTACTCACGCTGCCTGAGTCGTCAAATACGGCATTTTTGGTAAGTGCATGTACTACTGTACAGTATTTCCTATGTTCCAACAAGAAATTATGACACCATTTGTTTCATTTTACGCTGCTAACGATGCGGACGAGGCCGCTCGTTCGGGCATGCTAACTTAGCAACAGGTTAGCATGCTAGCTTGTAACGTTTTCATGCTGCGGCCTTGACAAAACTTTCTGCCCGACTACTTTAAGGCGTGTGTTTCTAATGTTGGTTCGCTATTGCATGTAATTCCACAATTGGACTGTCGGTGTAGCTTTCTAAATTTAATATTTAGGCCATTTTACATCGAAAATACACAGCTGAAAGCGATCGTTCGGGCATGCTAACTTAGCAGCAGGTTAGCATGCTAGCTTGTAACGTTTTCATGCTGCGGCCTTGACAAAACTTTCTGCCCGACTACTTTAAGGCGTGTGTTTATAATGTTGGTTCGCTATTGCATGTAATTCCACAATTGGACTGTCGGTGTAGCCTTCTAAATTTAATATTCAGGCAATTTTACATCGAAAATACACAGCTGAAAGCGAGGGGGCTGCAAGCTAGGGGAGGGAGTGAATGAGGGATTGTGATGATAAAAAATGGCCTAAAACTTTGTTGTTTGTCCTACTACAACAACATATAAAGAAAGTATGACCAGTGGGAAAAGGGCACACCCTACTGAAATGGGCTACTGTATGCAAGTAAAAGTAAAGGGGGAAAACAGGGAAACTGTGGTGTACTCTGTGATTAAAGGTAATTTTTGCTAATAATAAAGTTTGTCTATATTACTGAGTGATTGCACAGTGAAATCCTTGCATCTCATAATTTCTATACTCTTTCCCTAATATTTTAGATGCTGTCATGAGGTTGAATCCCAGTCCCACAGGCAAATGTCAACAGCACCATGGCAGACCACCTGAAACAGGCTGCAGGGAGGACTAGTGGTGGTGGTGGATTCAGCCCTGCATTCCACAACCTTTGTTCTAAACAATTTTATTTAGAGAAAATATTTTTTTTAATTGTTTGCAGGGTTGGGGAGTAATGGAATAGTTAAATATTTAAAATACAGTATTTTAAATAGAAAATGAGTAGCCTAACTGTATTGTGTAACAATTTAAATTTGTGTTTCCTGACACTGTTACTGTCTCAAGTAAGATTACTTGAAGGACTTTAATGTGTTATTTGCTCAAGAAGACTTTTTCTGTATATTTTGTGACTCTTTTTCCCCCCAAATATTGCCACTTTTTTTCTAGAAAAATCCCCCATGTCTGATTGTTATTGTTGTACTGTGTCATATTTCATAAATGTGTCTGTATTTAACACTGTTGATTTTCAGTATTTGAATAAATTCAAGTTTATTGTAGCCTTTGTCCTTACTGTAAACTAAAGTAGATATGCTGGTGGTTGAATTGGTATCCTATAGTCAGCAACTATTACAGTGAGCATTTTTACGTTTAATAGACGTTTAAAAAACGTCTATGTTCAAAACTAGTTCAAAATTGGTTGAAAAGTGAAAGTTTTTTCACCGGCTATATGTAGACGTTTAATGAACGTTCATATTTAGACCACATTTAAACGTCTTTTGCAATAGTGCTTTCAAATGAGAAATTTAGACAAAATTTACCAGCTATGATCCACCATAACAATATACTGTGTATGCACATTAAATAAGGAGAAAATTTTAAATATGGCATTTCCTGGTGAAATATGGTTTATACGTGAACGTTGAATAGACGTCCACAAATAGCCGTTGAAAAAACTTTCACTTTTGAACCAATTCTGAACGTCTTTTCAACGGTCGGCATAAACGTTTTTTAAACGTCTTTTCAACCAAAAAATGTTTGCTGGGTTCATTCAAATGAACTAATGCGACTGCCACTGTGCCACTGTTAGATTTCATCAATGAGACCAGCATTTATATCTCCTAAAAACAATTCAACCAGCCGGCAGAAAACCTCTAAAAACCTGTGGGGAAGTTACTCGGCTGGTTTTCTTCCCTGGGAGGAGGACAGCTGCTGCCCGGCCGATGAGCTCAGCTCCCCGGCTGCAGCCTCTGTGACGAGCCGCTGCTGCTGCGTGTGTGGCTCTGCACTCCTCCGAAAAATGTCGGAGCAAATCTAGTACTTACAGACGTTATTTAGATAAACTGACAACAGATTGGGACTCTAAACTGTCACTTTCTCGCATGAAAAAATATTAAAATGTAAGAAAGTGACGTTATTTCTCTACTCGCTGCTCACATGACTGTTCAGGCTGCAAGACATCCGCCGACCGCTGGTGGCAAGCGGTGGAAAGCCGAAGCTGTCGAGGACGCGCATGCAGCGTCATTTGACGTCACATCCGCGGACAGCGCGGGAAATTCGGACCCAGAATTGCAGCGCATTATGCAGCACACAGCCTGTTCAAGGCAACGGAGAGATACGCGAGTGGGCTCATTCTTTTTGGTTTTGAACGCTTCATCGCCCATTAGCAGTAAAAAACTTAAAACGCATGTGCATTTCTTGCCTCATGAACCTTTAATGGTGGCCTTAACAGAAAGTAAAATTAAATCTTGGACTTGTTATGGGGCGGTGTCCAACAGTCCTTGGTTCACTGTTGGATCCCATATTTAGTCTGCTGCTGCTACAAAGTGTTTTGATTACATGTATAAGATTTACTTACTTATTTAACCTGTTTAAGGCAGCACAGTTATACACAGTTATGTTATAGATCATTGAGCACTAAAATATCTTTCTTCATTTGTCTCCAGCCCACTGGAGGAACTTCTATGTGGATGTGGCTGGAACTACTAATGACGCTCATCAGAGCTATGTTGACAAGTTAAGAAGAGCTGGCCACAATGAGGTGTATATTGTAGATGAGTGCGACTACTGTGTGGTTTTCTGTCCTGTCGCCTCACGAGTGGGAACGGACGTCAGCGAGGCCCTGGATAGACATGGTAATGGTTGTCCAGTTCTACACAGGCTGGTCAAATGTATACAGACTAATCAGTGATTAAAGTTTCTTATTTTGTTGTTAAAATACAAGAAACAGGTCTTAGTGACGTGTTTCTGTGCAGACCCCCAGTGCCACACATTCTCAGTCTTTGAAAGAGAATCTACACCGTTATTTTGGCTAAAAGTGGTTGATATGATATAATTCTGACATGAATAGATAACAGCAAGTGAAATAAACAACCAGACATACAGTATGCATTAATATTTTCTTGTCTCTGACTGATTTGTGTTATCTCAGCGGCTACAGTGGGTAAACCGGTGATTCTGGTGGTGATGCATCACACCATTAATCCTAACGAAGTGGTGGCTGACAGCAAGAGGCTGGTGAACAAAGCAAACGTCCTCCTCACAGTGGACTGTCTGTTCCGAGAGGACAGACTCCTGGACTCTAACACCAATGACGACGCATGGCGAGATATCCAGAAGTCTCTTAAACTGTCAAAGGTAATGACTGGACATCAATAAATCTACTGATCAATAACCAACTATCAATCAGTCAATTTGTTTATTTCGGGCATGTCAATTTAAATCATCATCATCACACTTCATCTTAGTTCAGATAATACAATACACATGGCCGAAAGGGAAAGCGGGAGAAGCAAAAGCTTATCTAGTCCCGCCCCCATGGATGTGTTCCACAACTGAAATGATACACATGATAGTTGGATGACCACTAATTTTCATTACTCATGTTCTTTTCTTTCCTTTGTCCTTGCAGCGATGGATGTTTGATTTTCAAGTCCTTCAATGTAAGTATAGTTTCTGGTGTGTTAAGTTCATACTGGCTTTTGATCTAACATAACAGGTACAAAATCCTTCTGCGCAAAATCATTATTCTGAAGTTCAGATGAGATCTGTCTGATTTATCCAATGGATGTTTACCAAAATGAAGACTTTAAGTACCAAACAGTTATTTTCTGGTGATGAGATGCAGTTGCAGCCTGTAGTTTGAAGCCAAACTGCAGACAGCACATTATCAGAACTCTGTAGTTAAAAGCCAATGTTGCTGTTAAGTATACAAGCCCATGCTGGGGAAGATGTACTGGTGTGTCCTGGTCCGTCCAAATCTCGCGGGATTTGCGCCGGCGACAGTGCGATTACTGACGCCGGCGCAAATCGCGCGAGATTTGAAATATAGACGTATTTAATTTTTTTCAGAACAATTTCGCATTTCAGGGATGTTTTTTGGTGTGTCTTTTTGTAACAGTGGCTCCTGTCATTACTTTATTTTCAAAATATCATCATGCTGCTTCTCCTACACTCACAAACAAAAGCTATTTTAAACTGTGTATTTTATTTAGGGTATTCTGCAGAAGTAGCCTATTAAAGGTTCAGAGGCTGTAGTCTGGACTGCAGAGCAGAGAAAGCTGCTCAGTTTTAATATAGCCTAATTCAATGTGATTGGCGATTTTAAAACATCTTTTAAATATGGCTGGATGAGCAATAACAAATTAAACTGTGGTTTGACAAACTCAAACACATTTTGCTTACTGTAAAGGAGCCACGGTAGCCTAAGATCATGTGTAAGATCATTCAAAGCAAATTCAGTGTCCCAGTTAAAGGCGCTCAGGCAGGCGATTTTAAAGTAATCTAAAAGTAATCAAGAAAGTAATCAGATTGCATCACTTTACATGAGTAATCTAAATACATTACAGATTACATTTTAGGACATATAATCAATAATCTGTAGGGGAATACATTTTAACTCTTTGACTGCCAGCCATTCTCACAACAGCTTCCTCCAGCTTGCCAGGCATTTTCCAGCTTTTTGACTGATTTTCGTAGACCCACCATATATTATGTACTGTTACTACATACACATTCAACCCATCAAAGGAAAGATGAGGGTCTTTACTTTCCAGCAAAAAAAACCTGTTTGTTTCTATCTTGTTCCAGTCTTGTGAAATTGGCGGTTGAATATAGATTTAGTTTAGCCCAAAATGCCATTTTGGCACCAAAATCTTGAGAAAAAGAGGTTTTTGTGTCGGCTGTCATTTTCAGTTGGACCAGTACAATTGGCTTCATTATATTTTGCTTTAGTGACGCCTCAACATCTGTACAGTTGTTCTCTTGTGAACAACAACAAAACCAACACTGACAAATGACTTTTGATGACAAAAGACAAGACATTTAGCTACTGACACACACGACTGCAGCCTTTTTTCTTTCTTTTCTTTGAGTTACAACTTTTTCTTTCCTTTTTTTGTGTGTGTGCGTATGTGACGTGTGTGTGTGTGTGTGTGTGTGTGTGTGTGTGTGCGGGAGGGAAATGATGGAAAAAGGGCATCTCTTAAGCAACCTTATATTAAAACAATACAGATATGACCAACCATATGTATAGTACTTTAAATAGCTTTTTGAAATCAGAGGTGTGTAAATACCATTTAACGTGTCTCCGCGGTGGTTTGAAGTTAGATTCTGTGTCAAATATAAAATATGACAGTGTTTTGGGTGATTTATTTCTAAATAAAGTAAATACATTTGATGACTACAGCTCTTTTATTGTGGAATGCATGTGTTGCTTTCTGGATACTCTGAAATTATACTGCATACTGTGATGACGTTGTAATTAATTCATTTAAAAGGATGTAGACACCTTTTTGCATTTAATTTGCATCGTGGCATAATTATAATTCTAATATACAGGATAAGCTAGGATAAGTAGTTTTAGAATTGTTCAACTTGTAAATTATACTAGATGATTCATTGCTCTGTTTTTCTTTCTTTTTTTCAGTGACGGATAGACAACAGTATTACATTTTACTTTTGGTGCTTTTCATCATTTTGATTATCCTTGTGTTTTTAATCAGAAAAGTTACAACAAACATTTACAGTTCTAACTGTCATGACCAAATCAAAAGGAATCAGAGTCACATTACCACATTACATTAGTCTCAGGGGATTCCTATGTGCTTACTGACCTGGAGGAAGAGCAGATCTGCAGATACAGACCTTACACTTAAATGACCATATGTACTGTACTTCAGTTTAACTTTGATCATTTTAAATAGAACCAGAAATGAATACTGAGTCTTGTATCAATTAAACTGTTTGAACAACAACCAATTGTCCACACAAAAATGTACAAATAGGTCTATGAGTATTGTTTTGATATATATTTGGAAACAATTTTAATCTATTGTTTAATGAGGATGTAAAGTCAGGATAGTAACCAGACAGTGACAGTGCTTCAGATATACAGCTTTTCTGTTGTGTACATGTAACATGTGTTCAGTGAGCTAGCCTGTGATGACGCTGTTTTAAATGAATAAACCTCTGTAAATAAAAAACTGTTGCCTCTTTGTGCTCCTTCAAATATAAAGATGGTATGATTCACCAAAAACAAATAAAAACTGGTCAGTCAAAGAAACTGTATCATGTTTTTGTTTTTTCCATTTGAGAATTTGTAAATTGGCAAGAATTAGCTAAACTAAGCTTTGTAGACCCAATATGAAACAAAGCATGGGGTTGACATCTACTAGAAAACATGAAGTCAAATCATTGTGTGGGTATTATATGAGCATCAGTGCTTAGCTGGTTCAGGGGTGGAGTGTCAATACCATGGACATTGCTGTTTTTATAATTTGTGTGTGCTGAGCAATCGATAGAGAGAAAACATGTCATTTAGTTTAATCTTGAAAATAAAACTTAAATTCAAAACTATGATGGGGTTTGGTGGTGGTGGTACTGGCTCACAGAAACACTGGATCCTGTTCAGGTATTTATTAGGTCGCTGAACAATGGCAGGAACTGTAGTTGAACAAGGTTACTCCCTGCCTTTCCGAAAATAGACTTTTCGTAATTTCCTATTTTTTTCTAAAGACCCCGCTATTCCGAAAAGGCTATTGGGGAAAACCCTCCATTCCGAACCCAGCACTGCTCTTCAGGAACAGGATCTTAGCATCAGTCCCAATGCCGACTTCTGGACTCAGCAAGAACACCTTCTTTCACTGTAAAACCCCAAACCTACAGCTCATCCAATTCAAGGTCATGCACAGATATCACTACACGAGTGAAAGACTACTGTGATGTATCAGACTTTGAGTTTTGTATTTTGTGACTTTGGTTGTTCCGTATTTATCAGTGTACCAAGGAATGCTGGGACATATATGTGAAGTTCCGGTTTTGCACTTAGGGAAATACACCACAACTACAAAAAAGGGGTTTCACCACATCAGATCAATGTACTCACTGCACGCAGGACACTACAGACACGTATATGCATACATTCTGACACTGCACTCCAGTCAAACACTTCTCATCTATCTCACTGGGCTGCCACATCCAGACGGGAACTGCCCATTGGTCCGACCTCCCATTGGTCCGACCTCCCGTTACTCCGACAAAATCAACCACAAGTCGGACCAATGGGAGGTCGAACCAATGGGTGGTCCCGTTAGTTCGAACTGTCATCGCTACTTTGTGACAAGCTCCTCCATTGATAGGAGCATCCATCTTTCTCTCTCTCTCTCAGAAAGAGAGCAAAATAACGACAATTACTGAAAGAGAGAGAGCTCTCAGCAGAAACACACAGAAACACACATCACACACGCGGCCCAGAAAGGAGCCAGATCATGTCAGATCGCGCACAACCAAAATGCTGATCAAGATGTGTAAACTGATAATCAAAGCCCCCCCCCCCCTCCCAGAGTACAGAGTAAAAGAAATACACTTTTTTTTTTCTCCCCCCCCCCTCCGCTCGAGCACGGCTGAACCTGGCTTGAGCTCACTTCACGGGCACGAGCCTGCTGCAGCCGCCGCTCCTGCTGACAGCAGAGTAAATTTCGCTTTGGTTAGGTTCAGGCAATGAAGAAAGGAGTTGGTTAAGTTAAGTAAACACCAGGTAGAGGCTAGACAGGCTGGAAGCATAATGAGTGTTATATGTTATTAATATGAAGTGCTTGTTTTGCACATGATCCGTTTGATCCCAGAAAGGAAAAAAGGATCAATGCGCAGCCTCCGTTTCCTTTCTGATTGCGTCCGTCTGTCTGTTCGGAGTGGGAGAGAGAGAGAGAACCCAATCCACCTGTCTGTATACCTGTCTGTAATGTAAGTTTGATTTGATATGAGTGTCAAGGTTTAATTATGGACACTAATGAGCGTGCAGCAGTGCGTAAAAGTCGTACGTAATGACAGCTCCTCGTTGATGAAACACAATAAACTGCACCTCTTCTTCCACGTGTGTGTCTTAATGACAGGTGGAGCCTATATGAATAATTATATAAATGCATAGTGAACGGTAAGAATGGAGAGTTGGACTAATGCTAATAACTAGTCCAGTTCGAACTAATGAGGACCTCCCATTAGTTCAAACTCTCATTACTCCGATTGTCGGACCAATGGGAGGTCGTACTAATGGGAAGTCGGACTAATGGGAGGTTGGACCAGTGCCATGGACCCCATCCAGACATCCCCCCTGCTATGCATCCTGGGAGATTTATCAACAATAAAACTTAGCCACCACACTAAAACAACATTGTTCACAGCCCTAATCATCGCCAAGAAGACAATCCTCCTACACTGGAAAGCTAGAAACCAATTAAACATTCCCATGGAAGAACCTGTTAATAGCTAGATCACATCTCATTTGAAAAAATGGTTGCTTCTCTTTAGTGGATAGTGAGTGAGTGGATGATTTTGAACACAGCTTCGGTCTGAGAGAAGAGGGAGGAGTCCCCCACCTAAGGGCCATGATATACTTGCTGTAAACAATGCGAACGCGAGCGCATCATGGCTGCCACGCGTTATGTGTGTCCGTTTGATGCATTGGCCGTGACCGAACGCATATCTTGACGCGAGGTGACGCGACACATGCGCGAGTTGCAATTAGGGGTGGGTATTGCCAAGGACCTCACAATATGATACGCATCACGATACTTGAGTCACGATACGATATTGCGATATCCAAATTTTGCGATATTCTACGATATTCTACATAGTTCACTGAAAAATGTAAAAGGCATTATGCATCTTAAAATCCAAGTTGTATGTACATCAGATGATAGTGATAATTTATGGGACAAACTGAGTCAATGTAATTCAAATGATCCATGCCATTTTATACAAGTGCAAGTTACAACAACATATTTGCATGTACAACACACTGTCTGAGGTAGCAGTACAGTGACACCTCGCAGAGCAGAGGTGCGGAAGTCGTACTGGATTTACGTCTGAAAAATGATTTATTATTTGAAAAAAAAATTTGAAAAAAAAATCGATATTTAAATTTTGAATATCGATATCGTATTGCGATATATTGCCATATCGATTTTTTTGCCCACCCCTAGTTGCAATATTGACATTACCACTAGAGGCGCTTGTGAATGAACACGGTGACGAGATCAGACCACAACAGACAGTCACTGTCGGAGCAATGGTGGAAACTTTGACAGAGTCAAAGAGTGGCTGACAGACTGGTGAGAAACTTGATGTTTCCATGCCATTACATAGTGACAGGCGCCTGTCAATATAGTTGGTGACAGATCGGTGGGGCTTTTCACAGTTTCCAGGTGTATTTCTGTTGTTGGGCTGTGTAGTGCTGCAACAAGTATATGCACAGACCGGCACAGACACGCGACGCGACAATGCGTTTGTTCGATCAAGCAGCAAGTATATCGCAGCCTTAAAAGTATATGCCAACATTTTTTTTTTTTACGTGTCTTACCTCACTCCCGAGTCCATGACAAGCTGAGGGATCATCCCTATGTTCCCCGGGTCCTATGTTCCCCGCTTTGTATGGAACCGGGAAACATAGGACCCTTCTTTTATAAAAAGGTCCTATGTTCCCCGCTGTTCACCCAAAAGGTCCTATGTTCCCCGCTTTGTATGGAACCGGGGAACATAGGACCCTTTTTTTAAAAAAAGGTCCTTTGTTCCCCACTGTTCACCCAAAGACCCGGGAAACATAGGACCCTTTTTTAAATAAAGGGTCCTATGTTCCCCACCGTTGCCGGTTGACGGACGCGGAGAATCTCTCTCTCTCTCTCTCTCTCATACTTTTTACTGGACTCAATCGACCAAGGAAAAGTGGTATAATCTGATATTTTAGATCGGAGTTTTGAAAAAAGCGTCAAATCTTCCAGCCCTCTCCCTCACGTATTTTACGCGGGCGGCAATGCACCATTCTCGGGGAGCGCTTTGGGAGGGTCCCCTCTCTGGGTCTCCGGGCCTGGAGCTTCTGGGACTGGTTCTGGTTTTACAGCTTCTGATGATAATATTTCAACTCCAGTCAAGTACCACTGCACTATGACACCCACACGAACCCCCCCCCCCCCACACACACACACACACACACACACACACACGCACAAATGCACGCGCATCATCGCAGTGCAAACTTTGGACTAAGAACATGAGGAAAAAAATGGATCAGCTGGTGTGTGTGTGTGTGTGTGTGTGTGTGTGTGTGTGTGTGTGTGTGTGTGTCGTGTGCAGACGAACCTGACAAATATTTAGGCTACAGATGGACAAGCAACAAATAAATTAATCATAATTTAATTTATTTTATTTTGAAAATCGACCGGATTCTCTCGCCTCGGTGCCCGACCTCCTGTCTGGTACGATCTGGTCTAATAATAATTTCGTTTGTTGTAATGGTTGTGAGCATAGACAACGGACGTCTTGACTGAGCCAAATGTCATTTTACGTGTAGGTGGAGCTGAACAGGCAGACGCACAGAGGCATGCGTAAAACACACATTTTAACTACTTCGTGCTGTTGCTTTTTTTGTTTGTTTGTTTGTTTTTTCTTTACCTTTCGTTTCCTTTGGATCTTTGTGCATATTATAAAGCTGTCCTGGTCCCTGTTTGTAAGCCTTTTTTATCCGGAGGAAATTCCCCAAAGTTGCAACAACTTATAGTGATCCACTGGGTTTTGCCTATAGTCTGTTGGAGCTATGGGCTCGTTGATTTGCAGCTTTGCTCCCCAGGTTTTTTTTCATGATCAATTATCCTTGGCGTTTGCGCACGGGGATGTGCGGACCTGTAATGAATGAATGAATGAATGTTTTGTTTGTTTTTTTGCCGTAAGTTGTGTGCGTAATGCGCACAGGTGCATTAATGGGACCGTGGCAGTCGGCGTTTGGACGGCTGGTGTGGGGGCGATTCCAAAGCATCATAGTGGATTATTTATGGTGTGTTGTTACCCTGTAAAGGCCCGTCTGGACGCAGCACGGCCGGGTCCGTCTGCAGCCAAGCGGGACGAGGGAGAGGATTGGCGTGGTCACCTCGGCGTCTCTCGTGTGGACAGACCAACAAACTCTCCCTCACTCGCCCTCACCACACGCCAACACACACACACACACACCTGCACACGGGGGGGAGACTTTGTGTTTATTTATTAAGCTTCCACTGACTGTATCACATCTGTGCGCATGTCTTAAAACGTGCGTGTGTGTCAACCGGCAACAGCGGGGAACATAGGACCCTTATTTAAAAAGAAGGTCCTATGTTCCCCGGCAACAGCGGGGAACATAGGACCTTCTTTTTAAATAAAGGGTCCTATGTTCCCCGGTTCCATACAAACCGGGGAACATAGGAGCTTTTTTGGAAAAAACGGGGAACATAGGACCTTTTTTAAAACAAAAGGTCCTATGTTCCCGATCGGGGAACATAGGACCCGGGGAACATAGAACCCGGGGAACATAGGTACGCTCCCCAAGCTGATAGACACCATCCTTTCGACTGTGCGTGCAGTAACAAGGGAGATACGGGCAGAGCTGGCGCACAGCTGATTAGCTTAAATCAAAAACGCCAGACGTCTACAGGTAGTGATAGCCTGCCTCCTCCTAAAGTCATCAGAAACACTATTCAGCAACTCTAAACGGACCGATCTTCATCTCAGAGCTGACAAAACTCTCCGGGCTCCCCAAAAATTGCATGTTCCCTGGGTCCTTTTGGGGAAAAGCGGGGAACATAGGACCCTTTTTCTAAAATAGGGTTCTATGTTCCCCGGTCCAGACACAGTGGGGAACATAGGACCCTGTTTTAGAAAAAGTGTTCCTCGGTCTTTAGAAAAAATAGAAAACCCCGCTATTACGATGAATGGAAGTCTATTGTCGGAAAGGCGGGGCTTCGGAAAGGCGGGGTGTAACCAGCTCCACAGAGGAGCTGTCAGAGGAGCTCTGCTGTTCCTCTCTCTTCAGTCTGGTGTTTGGCTGCACTTTCAATAAGAAAAGTTCCATATGAGCGCGATCAGCTGAGACAGAGCACAATGGATGTGGCATTGATCAGATATCGCAGCGCACATGTCCTATTTAACGGCAAAAAAATAATAATAATAATAATTGGAGCGATAATTTTTTACCGTTAAAACATGGATGTATTATAATTGATGCATGTTAAATACACACGTGCGCCGCGAGCGTTGTAATTGGTCACAAATCATTGCTATACGGCATGTTGTGAGCTTTAAGATCTGCACGACGCCGGCTCACAACCCAAGCGTCACAGCTGGGGCGGGAGGAACAGTAACAACAACGAAGTAGTTGGATTTTTTTCACTCGCCAGAGTGGCCGGTCAGCGGCTTCCTTTACTCACCAAAGCATCAAAGTTAGTCACCACTGGCGACTGGCGACCGCTAATTTTGAACCCTGCATGTATGGCAAAAGCAGCATTCACTCGTATTGCTAGAACCTCCCCTCCATGTGCTGCGTTAAAGCTATGGTCTACGATTTGGAGGATTGGTAATTATTATTAACATTGTTTATACAGCGATTATGGTCCTGTAGTCCGATCTACACAATATGAATAGCAAAAAGAACCAAAAAATATCCATTCAGTCTATCAGCCGTGGGCCTGCATAGAAATTGACCAATGCTATCCAACCGTCACGGTAAGCTTGCATTGGCTCGTACCCTCCATCCCCTCGTCTCCCCTGCTCCTCATCATCCCGACTCGACCCGCCTCGTCCCCACCCTCTTCCGCTTAGAAACTACAAGTAGTTGTAACTGCAGAACCACACAGCCACAGATACATGAACCCATGAATTCAGCGCCTGCTGGCGCCCCACCCCTGGCCGGTCTGCCGCTGAAAGCCCACTAGGATTCAGAGAAGCACAGAATGTGTTGCTGCCCTTATTACTGCAGCATGAGCGGGGTAGCTCTGCTCACTGCACAGCCACACCGCGGCCCTGCGGAGCTACCTCGGTCTTCCTACTTCTCTCCCCAGCACACAGCACCCTGTCCTGGGTCACAATCCAAAAAGTGCCACATCACTGGATGCATGTCATGTTTTTCTCACCCTGGATTTGGGTCACAATCCAAAAAGTGCCACATCACTGGATGCATGTCATGTTTTTCTCCTCCTGCGCTGCTGCCAGGGGTGTGTGTGTGTGTGTGCCTGAGTGAGGAACACACACATAGCTGTCTGTGCTATGTGCGGCGAGTAGGCTACAAACTGGTTATGGGGGGCTGAGGGCGCATGGCCATTGCAGGGGGGGTGCGGGCGCTGTAAACCGGCAGCGGAATCGCTGCGAAGCTCCAAGCAACGGAGATCATGTGCGAGCCGGAGCCCTCCCGTTCACATCATTGCATTTGTCAATCGCCGTGTTTTATTTTGAAAATTAACTGGATTCTCTCGCTGTTTCTTTGTGCGACTTCCTGCCCTTCTTGACAGGATCGCACGGGGCTGCGCCGCGGCGCTGGTGTGAATGACACAATCGTTAACATCAAAGGGCTCCGCTTCGCGGCTACTCGCGGCGCTTCTGCGGCCTGTGTGTCCCTGGCGTATAGACGCGGCTCCGCGCTGGTCGGTCGCTTCTGCGCTGTGTGTGTGTGTGCGCATCTCTGTTTAGATACTGACAAATATCCTACATACACGCACACACAAGCTGGAAAGTTGGCTCATCTGACAGCTGCCTGTCAATATTGGTTTGAGTAGATTAGTTGTGATTAACATTACTGTCAATCTGCTTTCAAAGACTAAAAAAATACTATTGACTAAAACTAGACTAAAATACTTTGGATTTTCTTTGACTAAAACTAGACTAAAATGCCAAGACTTTTCGTCGACTAAAATGTGACTAAACAAAAAAGAATACAAGCTGACTAAATATGACTAAAACTTATAAGGGCATTTGACACAAGACTAAGACTAAAACTAAATTGAAAAATCGCCGACAAAATTAACACTGCTTCCATTCATCGTAATAGTGGGGTTTTCTATTTT
Source organism: Trachurus trachurus (assembly GCF_905171665.1). Lineage (NCBI taxonomy): Eukaryota > Metazoa > Chordata > Actinopteri > Carangiformes > Carangidae > Trachurus > Trachurus trachurus. The sequence goes on from NC_139910.1 coordinate 4,471,868, forward strand.
TTCTAAAACCCCCACTCCGAACGGACAGACGGACGTAATCAGAAAGGAACCAGAGGCTGTGCAGTGCGCAATGCGGATTGATCCTTTTTGGGGTCAAACGGATCATGTGCATAATTAACTGCAAAACAAGCAAATACTTCATATTAATGACATATAATGTTCATTATGCTTCTAGCCTGTCTAGCCTCTACCTGGTCTTTTTACTAAACTTAACCAACTCCTGGAATCCCTGGGAGAAGACCACCGCACCACTCTTCTTGGGTTCTATGTGTTCAGTGGAGAAGACTGTACCAGTGCCATCAAAGGGAGAAGGAAGGTGGGGCCCTTGAAGAAGAATCCCAGGTTTCATGTATTCAGTCAACTCAGTGACTGCTAGAGTGTCAAGCCTGAAATGCTGAGGCAGTTGGAGCAATTCACTTGTCTGATGTCTGGACAGAGTTGTGAGTCTTCAGTGGATGTTGTCCGTGCCAAGTTGCTACGCAACATGGTGGGGGAGGACAAGAAAGTCACTTGCAAGTCTAAGGTTGACCTGACTCGCCTTCCTCCATGCCACTCTGCTCTGAAGCCACATGGCCGACGTGTGAACTACCGTGTCGCCTTGTACTAGCGAGCTGATGAACCTATTCTGGAAAAACCAAAACCCTATGATGAGGGGCAGGGATGGATGAAGACTGATGAAGGAGTGTTGAAACCGGTGTGGTCCTGTGGTCCTGTCCTACCAACTTCACTGGTTGATCGCCATGACACTGGAGAGCGTTAAAGGGATAGTTCACCCTAGAATGATATTTCGCTCATTATCTACTCACCCTCATGTTGACTAAGGGCTGGAAGAATTATCAGAGTCCACCGTCCCTTCTCTTAGTTACAGGGGGTCTCGGCGTAGCAGTGAATTTCAATGCAACGGTTGCAAAGGGACACCGGAGCTCTTCGTAAAAAAACACACACAAAAAAACATCCAAATACCTCCATGATGCTCGTATGTAATGTCCGTCTTGTGCTGAAGCCCCGAATTGCGTAATTGTCCCGAAAAAAATTAAATAAGTCTATATTTTAAGCTTGTTTGTAGCGGAAGCTTCTCGTCTTCTTCTTCTTCTCCTCTTCCTGGTCCGTCCAAATATCGCGTGATTCGCAGTAACCGCACTGACGCCGGCGCAAATCACGCGATATTTGGACGGACCAGTTGTGCCACAGTTTGCAGCATTACAATCAATGACAACATGCTTATGTGTGTGCTCTCTGTGGCGAAGCGGCAGAGTAAAGGTTTATTGATCATGAGGTCATGGGTTCGATTCCTGCCTCATTCATGTTGTACTTTCTGCTAGAGACGGAGGGTTCCGTTAGGAAATGCTGTTTCTAGTTATTTTTCATCTTCCGGACGCTTTTTCGATTCGAGTTGCAGGACAAACTAGAAAATTTCCTCTCGGGAAATTTTGAATGGGCCGCGGGGCTACTTCCGGTTGTGCCATCTCTGTCAACATGGGAATCAAACCCACGATCTTAAGGTCAAGACAGAGCTGATCAGACAGACACATGATCATCTTTCTATAAGCACTGATATGGAGGAGCTGTAACCACATTAGGTTACCTGTGTGTGTGTGTGTGTGTGTGTTTATCTTGTGTAATAGTGGAGTAATACCACAATACACAAGACTTGTGTCTACTGTTTAAAGTTTAAATGGAGTCTCTAGGTGAAAGTATGCCTGAGCAGTAGACGTTTGTTAAACTCCAATGATTGGTCTTTTTCGCTCTTTTTTTTCCGCCCGTCCCATTGACTTACATGCAAAAATTTTGCGCAGTTTTTCGCAACTTATGTCGCGAAAAATTCGTAAACTGCTGAGAAAAGTAATAGCACCCCGATCCCGATCGAACCGCACGTTTTGATATATAATTTAATATAGTCGTTATTTCGTAACTGTCGGAAGCAAAGCCAATCATTTTCGGATTTTGATTTCCGAGCTCTGGCCCATGCTGCATCCCTGTCTTTTATAAGATTTCCTATTTCTGGGTGAAACCAGGGATTATTACGCCCTTTCACCCTGAATTTCCGAAAGGGGGCGTGTTTATTAATTAGATTCAGGAAATCATCATAAAAATAACTCCAGGCCATTTCCACATCATCAAATAAGGAGATCCTGTCCCATTTACAATTATACAAGTCACGAATAAAAGCTTGTTCATGAAAATGTTTAAAATCTCTCTTGTATATAATGCGTGGCTTGGTCTTGGGGAGTTTGGCATTTCTAACCACTGCGATAGTGGAGTGATCACTCAGATCATTCGCAAAAACACCTATATTACTGTACTTATGAGGTACATTGGTCAAAACAAGATCAAGAAGTGAGGATCTGGATGGAAATTTTGTGTTAGGTCGGGTTGGGCTATCAATGAGCTGGGTTAGATTCAGAGAATCACAGACACTTTTTAGGCAGTCTGAAGCTGAAGATAGCCAGTCATAGTTTAGATCTCCCACAAGAACAATTTCATTAGAATTAAACCCTGCCACATGATTAGATAGGGTTGAAAGGCTCTCACTGCAGGCTGAAGGAGGTCTGTAGCAGCCCATAACTATAAGAGACTGGTCATGAGAAAACTCAAGTTTTAGGGCAAGTAATTCAAATTGTTTAGTTAAGGAAATACAGGTAATGGGTGTGGCCTGAAATTTCTTTTTGATATAAATGGCAACACCTCCTCCTTTCCTGGGCCGATCACAACGAAAAACATTATAACCACTGATAGTGATGTCCTTGTCTGGAACATTTTTATTCAGCCAGGTTTCTGAGAGTACAAGAATATCAGTATCGGTTGTCTGTATCCAGATTTTAATTAAGTCCATTTTAGGGAGTAAACTCCTGACATTTATGTGGATAATCCCAAGTCCAGACCGTGCCCTGAATTCATTAGGAGTATCAAGATAATTCAATGGAGGGCCTGGGTTTGGCTGTATGTTACCTGACAATAAGAGCAAGAGTAAAATAAAACACTTCCTTTTAACAACTGACGTTTTAACAATAGCCTCATTATCTGGATTGGTGAGGTTAATAATTAAGGATTCTGTGAGCCTAAAATTATTTTCCAGAACTGAAAGGCACAACAAACGAATGGGGCAGTTGTCATTTAAAACAGGCACATTTTGGGGCTTCAATATTTGACTGGCCGGGTCAGCCAATGACCAGCTGAGTGTTACTGTACTGAGGGGACCCAGAGGGGGGCGTGGCACATCACTGTGTACATCGCCAGAGTTATGGGGTAACGCCGCAGGTCCCCACGACAAGTGCAACAATGTCAAGAGAAACGCAGGAAGAAGCCTCATTTTCGCCGCTGCCGCATACAAAGTTCAACTCCTCTCCCGCACTCCTCTCCCACACTCTAACACACACAGGTAACTTCATGTGATTACACACACACACACACACACACACACACACACACACACACACACACACACACACACACACACACACACACACACACACACAGGTAACCTGATGTGGTTACAGCTCCTCCATATCAGTGCTTATAGAAAGATGATCATGTGTCTGATCAGTTCTGTCTTGACCTTAAGATCGTGGGTTTGATTCCCATGTTGACAGAGGTGGCAAAACCGGCAGTAGCCCCGTGGCCCATTCAAAATTTCCCCAGAGGAAATTTTCTAGTTGTACTATACAGATGTTACTGGTTCAAAATTGCGGGGTTTGGCCTGCAATGCAGGATCGTGTGAACGCGTGTCTTTTCACCACAACTGTTTTCCTCTAGGTGGCAGCACCGTACTAAATACTGCTCAGACGTTTTGGGGACAATGATGACACGTCACACAATGTAGCCGCGATTAGGAGTGGCGCTGTTCATGATACAGAATACAAGAGGATGAAAGGAGAACTAGCTGCAGACAGTAAATAATATAGTAGCCTAGTTTTTCAATGACAAAATGTAACGACGGCAGCTACAGTAGACTATAGCCCACGTCTCACTCTCTTTTTTCGGTCATCTGTCTCGTCATCTCCAAAATGTGTTTTTAAAATGAGCCAACTACAGTACTGTGCAGTAGTGCCGCAGATTTCTCACTCCGCACCTTGTTTGAGAGTGCAGCTGGATGATTTCTTGTGAATGAACGGGTCTGTGTCACTTTGGGGCTGGGCGATAAAACATAGGATAAATAACTTTCCCTCGATAGAAGACACGGCCGATACAAAGTCGATAGGTTTCATTCATCCATTTTTTGACAGACAAGACAAACAGCCAGTGATAATGAGAGTGGTGACACCGTCAGCCATGCAGCCGGCCTGGACTTTTTATTTTTAATTATGAAGGATCATCTGCGCAAGGCAAAGATGATAGCATCAACAAAACACGGCGTAACACACGCGGCTGTATGGGACAGGCTTTTATTTAATTCAGAACAAACCGCTTAGCAAAAATGGAAAATATAGTCTATAATAATTAATTGATCTGTTGTTTGGCCACTGTTTGAAAATAACCCGAATTATGAGCAAATAATCTGATCCAGAGCAGCAGTCATAATCAGACTTCTTCTAAATAAACCTAAACATTCAATAACTGGGTCAGGTCGGACCATGGGATTCTTTTTTCTCTTCTTCTTCACAGGAGAAAATGAGGTGCGCTGCGCTCACGGACGCGTTGATGTTTTGTGATTTATCTGCTGCCTTGACTCTGCCCTTGACGTTATGTAAACAAACATTTTTATCATGTGATCAACAACTCACATGTCTATTCTCTTAGTTACATAGGCTATAATTTAACACATGTTGGATGATCGCGCTGTTTATAACTTTAAACGTATGTTGTTATTTGTCTCAAACGTCTCACCTATGCGGGTCGTTTGAGACACAGAGGAGGGGCGGTTGAAACAGCATGTTTTAAACAGAAACTACTGACATTAGGCTACTCCCGTTATAAAGCTTATCTGTGAAACGTGCGCTGCTCAGAGACTGGGCAGAACGGTCCCACTTGCTTTCTCCCCGGCTACGTTGGTGGAGATCTCCCACACAGTAAAAGATTTAGGCAACACATTCTTCCAGCTGGCTGTTTTTCTTCCAGTTACAGAAAGTAGCCTATGTGCAAAGTACCTTATGAGACACATTAACATCTCTATTCATATAACGCCCATCGAAACAGCTGATTTACATGTCGGCCGTTAACACATGGCGATTGGCCATTCACGCGGCTTTGTTCTTGGTTTCGGCCAATCAGCTTATAAGCACATGGCTAATTATCAGCTTTCAACCAATCGCACTGTTTTAATGTGTGTGTGAAAGTTATTTTCTTTAGTTCATTTTCGTTTCTTTTGGATTTTTTTTACAACAATGTATCAATATAATATTGTTTTCGTTTCATTTCGTTATAAAAATCAATCCCTTTTCTTTGAAACAATGAGATTGAGTACCAGTTCAACTGTAGCGATTTTCATACTAGTGTACTCGTTATTGCCAAAATGTCACATAATTTCTCACAATATAAATAGGTCAAATAAATATTTTTGTCCCGTGCGTAATTGTCAAGATCCGCATTTCGATTAAACTCACCTTTCTTCTTCTGTACGAGTTGTTGGATGACTGCATTTTCATTTCATTGACTTATTTCCCTGTCCTAAGTCATGTTTATGGAGACACAGTTGAACATATTGTCATTTTACCCTCGGCATTTTCCCCTCACTTTGCTGAATATCTGTTGATTCATGTCATAAACACGAACATTAAAAATATGTGGTGTTTATTAAAAATACATGTTGTTCATTCAAATCGGTTGTTGTTCATTGCAAAACAGTTAGGCTATTAATTTGGTGATTTATATACAGATATTGATCGCGCTATGTGACCACAATCACTACGCACGGTGGCGTGAGGGACATTTGAAACAGCTGTATCAATCGTCCCTGCAGCGACTACTGACAATAAAACCTGTTTTGCCTCTAAACTTCAAAACTATGACATTGCATACGTTAGGACCTGTTTATGTACGAATTCATCTGTTGTTAGGTCATATTATTATTGCATGAAACACACAATACAACTTTTGATCACAAAAAAACTACCGCACCTAACATTTTACTTTCCGTAGTCAAAAACAGGTTCGCGCTAATAACTTTTGAATGGCGTGACGTAATTTCACAAGCTTTCCCAGGATTGGTCGGTGTTGAGTGCTGAACATAGTGACAAAATCTGACGGCTCAAGCTTGTGTGGTTTTCGAGGAAATCGCTGTGTATCAATCGTCCCGTGTATCAATCGACCCGGCTCTCCCCTACAATAGTTTCTGTGATTTAGGCAGGGTATACAGTAGTTAGTTCTAGTTTAATAGCCTAGAGTTTAAGCTGTGGATTACTGCACAGATCACTGAGTCATCCGCCTGTCGTCCTCCGTTCTCACAGATGCCACCTGGTGGTTGTTTTGGCACATTGAGGCTTTTCATTAAAACCTCTTGTCTCGCCAAAGAAAAAAAATGCCTGAGTCTTGTGCCGTCTCGCGTGGACCACGCGTGAAGTCCGCAATTTTGAACCAGTAACATCTGTATATAGAGGTGGAAAGGCTAAACGTCAAGTCATGAAGAAGCTCAAAATCCTGACATCTCCATTAGGAGAACAAACTGAAATTCATGAGAAAAAGATAAATTGTTGGAGATGTTTACATCAAAAGTATAAAATCATTGAGAGGCTGATGAGTGTGTGTGAGTCTGACGGTCTCTCTCTCTCTGTGTGTACATGTGCAGAACGTAAAATTGTTGTTAAGCGCCACTGACTGAATTCATTTCCTATGGACATCCTGTCAGTCTGATTTATGTGTCTGTGTGGGGGTTCTGTGTTGATAAACATCTTAAAGGATAATTTCTGTTTTTTACAACCTGGACCTTATTTCTAGCATAAAATAAGATCATTTTACTCACCCAGAAACTTTGGTGTCATTTGGAGTTGTTTTGACGAAATTAGCCCCAGTGGAGCGGCGCGTATATCCGTATAATGCGAGAACACGGGGCACCCAATGCAGCCTCTAAATAACACATTATCCGCTGCAAAACTTGTTCATTTCGCCAATATTTTGTTATGATACACTAGTGCTATTCCCCTCCGAGCCCGTGGTGGCATGTTATCAACATGCTGCGCCTGTAGGTTGACTACTAACCTCTGACCTGGATGATGTCATCTCCGACCGCTGCCCGGCGCGGCTAACTTGCTACGGCTGATGCTATGGTTCGTTTCTGCGTGTTTCTGACTTGTCAGAACAAAATGAGCAGCTGGATGAAGTTCAGCTTCCACAGGCTTCCTCTCTGCAGCCTGGACTCACTAAAGCTCCGGCTAGTTGAGATAAAAATGGACCTGAATGCTGAAGCAGAATGATTATTATCAGAATGAGCCGGGCAGCGGTCGGAGATGACATCATCCAGGTCAGAGGTTAGTAGTCAACCTACAGGCGCAGCATGTTGATAACATGCCACCACGGGCTCGGAGGGGAATATCACTAGTGTATCATAGCAAAATATTGGCGAAATGAACGAGTTTTGCGGCGGATAATGTGATATTTAGAGGCTGCATTGGGTGCCCCGTGCTCTCGCATTATACGGATATACGCGCCGCTCCACTGGGGCTAATTTCGTCAAAACAACTCCAAATGACACCAAAGTTTCTGGGTGAGTAAAATGATTGTATTTTATGCTAGAAATAAGGTCCAGGTTGTAAAAAACGGAAATTATCCTTTAACGAGTGGCCAGGCTGCACCTGCACCTGTTCTATTTATAGACATTGATAACGAGCTGGCCGCTACAGCTGGCCAACTGCACACAGATCAGAGCAGAGAGATTTGAGCTTGGTGCAGCTTCCGAACAACAGCCCAGAAAAAGAGAACTGTACCTCTTATCAGAATGTGGTAAAGACCAACTGGGCAAGGAGACCTTCCTGAGCGTGGCAATGTGCATTAAATGTTTGTAGGGCAAAAACTTTTCTCAGTGTCGCAAGTTAGAAAAGGGGGTCAATTCTGCTTTTCTCAGAAAAACAGCTCCAACTTTTGTATTGAAGTCAATGAGCCACTGGAGCGGGTCTAGCTGCACAAAGAGGCTCCGTAATAAAATTCTGTAAGTCTGTCAGCTGTTTTGAACACATCATATGAGACACGACAAGTGTGGCTACAAACGGTGAGGAAATCATGTGTCTAGAGTTTAATTTGTGGCCGTGCTGACAGTTTATCCAGAAAAAATCCAGAATGTTTTTTCACTCTCTCTCACTCTAACGCAGTGGTTCCCAAACCTTTTGTGGCCAAGGCACACCAAAGGACAAGTAAAAATCTCAAGGCACACCTATTGGTGATGGCGCCCACCGTGGCGAACGTCTCTGTGTGCTTTGACATTGTTATCACTTATATCATGTAAAATATCTGTAAATGTGCATAATTATTTACTAATGCCAAATAACATGCGTGTACGTTTTTATTCCGTCCACCCGACTGCTTCACACCGGACTTCTCTGTGTTCCATACCCTTCCTTCTGGCGCCCACTGGCTGTTGTTCTCTTCCCTGTTTCAGAATCCACGATGGCTTCAGTTTCTGCCACATCTGGGGTTCCTCCGGATCGCTGTGGAGACGGTGCCCTCCTGCAAAAGGCCTATAAGAAGATCGCTGACCTTAAGGAAGATATTAAACGTCTTTCTTCAGAGCTGGAGCAGAAGGAGCTGCAGCTGTCTGGTTTCGCTACTAGACTCCCCACGCTGTCCAGCTTTTTTCTGAAAAAAGCAAATCAGTCAATCGCTGGGAATGACACCGTTGTATGGGACCCAGATACTGCCTGTCCACGTCCACCATCCTCAACCCCCAACCGTGAGGCTCCTTCGTCTGAGGTGACCACATGTAGCCGCAAAATAGTTGCGAACACAGCTTCGTCTCCCCCAATAAGCACCTCAAACCCGTATGACATCCTCTCGACTGATGAGTTTCCAGTCCTCCAGTCAGCAGCACCTGCTCCTCTGCTGGCTGCTGATGGAGACCGTACAGCTGATGGCTCCAGAGTGAAACCTCCATCCCGCACCGCAACCTCCTCTGCCCGCCATAAATGGTAAATGGTAAATGGACTTGCACTTATATAGCGCTTTTCTAGTCACTTGGACCACTCAAAGCGCTTTACACTGTAATGGTCGCATTCACCCTTTTACACACATTCATACAGCACTGCTCGCAGACAGGCTTTGGAAGATAATCATTCACACACATTCACACAGGGCAGGTGTGGGTTCAGTGTCTTGCCCAAGGACACTTCGACATGCAGACAGGGGGAGCCGGGAATCGAACCGCTGACCTTCCGGTTAGTGAACGACCCGCTCTACTACCTGAGCCACAGCCGCCCATAAACTTCTGAGGGATGCAGTGCGCCGTCATTCTAGCAGTTTTCCTCTCCACGACTCAGTGAAGATGTCCCCGGTCAGTAACAAGTTGTTGCCCGGTAAACTCTCATCTTCATCCACGCCACACAGTCACCAGGGTAAACTCTCATCTTCATCCACGCCTGCTCGCCCGCTGTTTCCCCCAACTACTGCAATAATTGGAGACTCCATCATTAGAAATATCAGCTTTTTTAACGCAGTCACACATTGCTTTCCAGGTTCCACTGTCCCAAATCTCCTCAAAAATCTCCCAGAGTTGCTAGTCTCACTCCCAGCCTCAGTTGAAAAACTGGTGATCCACCTGGGATTTAATGACACTTCCCTCCTCCAGTCTGAGATAACGAAGAAGCACTTCAAAGAACTTTTTAACTTGCTGAGCAGCTGCGGGAAGTCTGTGTTTATCTCCGGGCCCCTCCCCTCCTTCTGCCTTGGCGCATCGCGCTTCTGCAGGCTCCTCAGCCTCAGTACCTGGCTCCAGTCCACCTGCGCCCTAAGTGGGCTTAGTTTTATTGATAATTTTAACCTGTTCTGGAACCGCGCCGTCTTTTACAGCGCTGACGGAATTCACCCCTCCAGGCTGGGCAGCAGGCTGCTAAGTCACACATGTGCAAGTCTCAAGTAAGTCTCAAGTCTTAACCTTCAAGTCTCAAGTAAGTCCCAAGTCATTTTACTTTGGGCAAGTCAAGTCAAGTCAAGTCACAGGTTATGTCAAGTCCAAGTCAAGTCCTGCGTAGGTCAAGTCAAGTCCAAGTCAAGTCACCTTATAATTGCAATTTCACCCACAGAATCTAATCTAAATAAAGTGAAGACAATATATTAGAATAGAATAGAAAATCTATTATGTCTTATGTCTTATCATGTCTTAATGCATTAATGAGCCTCTTCATACCTGATCTGATCACAAAAGGTCAACTCCAACTACATCAATAGAATAGAATAGAAAATCTATTCTATTCTATCATGACAACACCATTCTCAGCCTGCAATACAGAGTAGTTTTAGATATTAATTTGATATTTTATATTCAAAAGTCAAAGAATGTGTACCATTGAAACATTCCTGGATGCTATGAGTGACAGGCAAACAGCTGTGTAGTCACTGCAGATTCTGCAGCAGTGAGAACGTGAGGCTGAAGGAAGAAAAAAAAAGGACACGTTAGCTCCTCGCTATGGTAACGCTGGTAACAGGTGACTGACGGATGCTGAGCCTTCTCACCTTCTTTTGGCAGGCACTGTCACTGCAGCCTGTCAGAGGCATACAGTTTTGTTAGATGATGCACCATCTTTTGGTCTTGTGCAGTCTCTTGCTATGTCTTCCGCGGCCATCCCTACTGTCTTTGATGAGGAAGATCTAAACAACGGACTTCTAACAATTACAAAGTACAGTCATTCTGATCTCATGCAGGCACAAAGAGACGATTCTATCATTGGCAAAGTCATCAGCCTATTAGAATCAGGAAGTAACTTACCTGCAGGCTTCAAAGCCGATTCCTCTGACCTCCATTTGATCTTGAAGGAATCGAGCTTAAAGATGACCTCCTTTACCGGAAGCGCTTTTGTGGAACTGAAACCATCATGCAGTTCGTTCTCCCTGAGGCCCTCAGGCCCACTGTGTTGCAAAATCTTCATGACAGTATGGGCCATCTATGTTTGGAAGACAGCCACGGCTGCCTGTGGATATTGCTTTTGGACTACCAGTTACCAACAAACAGACCCTCTCACATTCACACTATGTGAAAACCTTGAAAAGTCACCTTAAAGGGACAACGAGGAGTTTTGGAAAAGCGAAGCGTTTTCACACTACATTTATGAGCCTCCACGCGCACCGTAAAATTCAGGTTCAAAGAGGTTCACATACCGTTGTAGTTCCGACCATAAACGGCGATTCAGCTGCGTTATTCTCATGACTCGTTGCGAAACCGAAAGTAAAAAACGCTGGTCAGCTCGACCAGCATCTCCGCCACCACTAATAATAACAAAATAACGATAGAGACAGAGCGATATATTTATCGAAAATGGGCCCATTAACAAGTGTGGGTAGCGGAGATTCATCCACATTAACGTGAGACTTTTTTATAACCAAATAGAAACTCCTCGTTGTCCCTTTAAGGAAAGCTACGAGCTAGCCACCAAGAACGTAAGTTATGCCTATAACTATGGATCTATGAGACCGAACGATGACCGTCACCACGGTCATTACCTTGAATGATGCCCTCATCTCCCTATCCTCGAGACCTATATATCAACAATGTCATGTGACTGACCTTATGAGGCGTAGCTCCCCGCCCATATAAGCCCCAGGTGAGCACGCCGCTTCCTCCTGCTGGAACGCCTCAGCCGGTTCTGAGCGACAAAGAGATGGTGACGGTCATCGTTCGGTCTCATAGATCCATAGTTATAGGCATAACTTACGATCTATTTCGACCTCACTCAGACCGTCACCACGGTCATTACCTTGGATGACTAGTGCCAGCAGTGTCGCGAAGAGCAGAGGACTCCCCTTCCTCACAACCTTGCCCAGCAACCGAAAGCAGCACAGCAGAACCCAAAGGTGCAGGGGACGCCACGTTGACCCGGTAGAACCTGGAGAACGTGCAGGAGGTGCTCCAGGTCGCCGCCGCACAAATCTCAGACAGCGGAACGCCCTTTAAGGCAGCCCAGGAAGTGGCAACACCCCTGGTGGAATGAGCTACCACATGCCCCGGGAGTGGGATACCCTGACCCGAGTAGGCCTCAACGATGGTACCGACAATCCAATGGGACAATCTCTGTTTAGACACAGGATGACCAACCTTCTGTCCCCCAAAACATACGAATAACTGAGAGTGCGAGCGCCTCAAAACCTGAGTGCGTGCAACATAAGCCCTCAACGCTCTGACCGGGCATAACGCAGACAACCCAGCATCCGTCTGACCAGGCCGAAAGGCGCTGATGTCAATCACCTGGTTGACTGTTTGAGGGGTCACCACCTTTGGCAGAAACGAAGGGTTCGGCCATAGAGACACTCCAGAGTCGTCAGCCTTCCACCGCAAACAAGTGTCACTAATAGACAAAGCATGCAGTTCACTGACCCTCTTGGCCGAGCACACAGCCAGGAGAAAAGCCGTTTTGAAGGTCAAAAACTTAAGGCAGCACTGGTCCAACGGTTCATACGGAGCCTGCATCAGGGATCTCAGCACCACAGGGAGGTCCCATGATGGAGCCCTGGGTATCCTGTGTGGGCGCAGCCGACACGCCCCCCTAATGAACTGAGAGACCAGTGGGTGTCTCCCCACTGTTGCACCATCAACCCCTTGATGAAAACAAGAAATAGCAGCAGAATAAACCTTAATCGTGCTAGGAGTCCTGCCCGAGTCAAAAAGTGACTGCAGAAAGGCAAGAACCAGATCAATCGGACAAACGAACGGATCTACCTGCTTGTTCCCACACCATGCAGAGAATACCTTCCACTTCTGGTCATAATTAGACCGAGTGGAGGGAGCCCGAGCATTACCCAGGGTCCTCAGGACGGCCTCCCCTAAGTCGTGAGGGAGGGACTGAGAAGGGGCCAGGCCCAAAGCTGCAAAACCGCCGGCTTGGGGTGCCAAATTTGACCCCCTACCTGGGAGAGAAGGTCTGCCCTGATTGGCAGGGCCCACGGCTGGCCGTGAACCAGACGGAGAAGTGTGGGGAACCAATGTCTCCTGGGCCACTTGGGGACTACCAACAACACCCTGTAGCGGCCCTGAGCCACCCGGTTGAGCAACTGAGGAATCAGAGGGAACGGTGGAAAAGCGTATAACAACCCTTCCGGCCATTCGTGAGACAGCGCATCCAGCCCCAGGGGGCCCCCCTGACCTTCCAGGGAGAACCACATGCTGCAGTGGGTTGTCGCTGCCGATGCAAACAGGTCGGCCCGAGCCCTGCCGAACCGAATCCACAAGAGGGTCACCACCTCCGGGTGGAGCCTCCACTCTCCTGGGGGAGGACCGGTCCTGGACAGGAGGTCTGCGGCCCGATTCGCCACTCCCGGAAGGAAGACTGCCCTGAGTGAGGCCAGATGTTGATGAGCCCAACACAGAAGGTCCTGTGCCACCTGGAGGCAACGCAGAGACCGTGTCCCTCCCTGGTGATTTATATAATACACTGTGGCAGAGCTGTCCGTCCTGACCAAAATATGTCTGCCCCGCAGGAAAGGAAGTAGAGCGACCAGGGCAAGGTGAACTGCTCGCAATTCCAGGACGTTGATGTGCTCGCCATCCCAGGGCGGCACCCAACGCCCTCGCACCGTCCTGCCCTCCCAGACTGCCCCCCAACCTGTGAGGGAGGCATCCGTGGTCACCACCGACCTCCTCGATGGGACATTCCCAAGCGGAACTCCCTGGGATAGAAGGTCCTTGTTCCTCCAGGGACGTAGTGTGCTGAGACATGTGCGTGTAACTCGAAGTTTCACACGTCTGTGCAGCTTGGGGTCGAGTTGGAAAGCATTCAACCACCTCTGCAGTGGCCGAGCCTTTAGGAGACCCAAAGGGACCACAGCCACTGCAGCCGAAATCATCCCCAGGAGCCTCTGAAAGTGGACTAGCTCCAGTCTCCTGCCAAGACGAAACTGGTCCAGGAGGGCCAGAATTTTCATCACCCTCTGAGGGGTGAGAGATGCCAACATCGTGAGGGAGTTCAAACGGAGACCCAGAAAAACCGCCTCCTGCCTCGGTTCGAGGTTGCTCTTGGTGACATTTATTTTGAAACCCAAGGACTGCACATGTGAGACCACTCTCTCTGTGTCTTCCAGAATCTGGCTGCGGGATGGAGCGCAGATCAGCCAGTCGTCCAAGTAGGGGAGGATCTTTATGCCTGACAACTGGAGAGGAGACAAGGCCGCCCCTACCACCCTGGTAAACACCCATGGTGAGAGGGAGAGGCCAAATGGCAGGACCTTGAATTGATACGCCTGCCCTTGAAAGGCAAAACGAAGGATGCAGTGGATGGATTGGCACGTGAAAATATGCATCTTTCAGGTCCACTGAGGTGAACCATTCGCCTCCCTCCACGCCTTCCAGGATCTGAGACGTGCACAGCATCTTGAATGGGAGAACTTTTATGTACGCGTTCAGCCGCCTGAGATCTAAGATGGGACGAATCCCACCATCTTTCTTCGGCACCAGGAAATACGTGGAATAGAACCCAGCGAGCTGTTCGCCCGGAGCGACCTTCACTATGGCATCCTTCCGGAGAAGTGCCAAAATTTCCTCTGACAATACCTGCGCCTGGGTCGGGTCCCTGACAAAAGTCATGTGAACCCTGGAGAAAGGAGGGGGGCGCCGCCGAAACTGTATCTTGTACCCTTCTGACACTGTAGTCAGTACCCAAGGGTCCGACACAGTGCGTTCCCAGCTTTCCAGGCAAAGCCGGGAACAAGCTTCGGCGGCTAACCCCCCCGTACCCCTAGGCGACGCCCCCCTGAGGTCCTGAACCTCTGGGGGGGCGCTTCCTCTGTGGTGGAGCTCTAGGCGAGGACTGGGACTGGGACCCCTGGCGTCGCTGCTGCGGTTGCCGAGATGTACCCGAAGCCGGGAACGCTGACCCCTGTTGCCTGCCATGCACCCATGGCTCCTGGCGAGTCCAGGATGACTGAGGGGCAGGCTGGGAACCCCTAGGTTTCCACCTGGCAGCAGCCGCTCTGCTGAACGTGCGCTGAACGGACTCCCGTGTCCGACGGGACTGTTCAGCCTTATCCAGCACACCCTGGGAGCCCGGGTGGAACACACATGCCGGCACTACTGGCATTTGGGTCAACTCCTTTCTGATGTTTTCCGGCAGAGAAGTCTGTGCCAGCCAAACCTGTCGTCGTGCCATCATCGCCGCCGACATGGAAGCGCCCACATCCCTTGTCAGTTGAGAGTGGGTGACAAGAGCAGAGTCGATCAGGCCCATGGTGTCTCTGTCCTCCGGATTGGCCGTTCTCCGAAGGGCTGCCAACAGAATAGCCAGAGCATTCCCAGAACGGGCTGCCCGTGTGGCCGCATTATATGTTCGACACACCAGTCGATCAGTCTTTTCACACTCTTTCACTGGACAGTGCGGGTTTGTAGTCACACGTTCCGGCCCTAGGGATGTCAGGGCCGCCATTTCCCGCTCTACTGGAGGCATATCCCCTAGCCCAGCCTCTGGATCATACTGAGTCTTAGCCAACCTCCGGCAACCAGCATTAAACTGTGGAGCGCCACTGGGGGCATTCCATGTCTTCTTGAGCATCTGTAAATAGTCCCCTGCCACAGGGACAGAGACAGGTCGTTGAGAAGGCTGGGACTGTGAAATACCTGCCCAAACCCCCTCCACCGGGGCAGGAGCCTCCTCCGGAACCTCAAGCCCCACAATTTTTGCCGCACTCAGCACTCTGGAAATGACGTCTGTGGGCGAGAGGTCCCCCTCCTCCTCCGCGGTGCCGCGACTGGACGCCACCTCAGGGTGAGTGGACCTAGCCCGGTCTGATGCAACGGCCCCCTCAGACAGATCATCACCCCCCAGGGGTGAATCCCTGTCAGCGTAAAGAGAGAGAACATCAGGGGAGGGATCCTCTGAGCACTCACGCGCTGATGCGGGTGCTGCAGCAGGACATTGGGCCTCCACTCTCCCCAGCCTGTCTGACAAACCACGTATGGCAGCCAGGATCTGTTGCTGAACATCCACTGGTGGATCAGTCAAGCTACTAGCCGAGCTAGGCTCCGCCTGCACAGCGCGTTTCTTGCCTGAGCCCCGCTTGTGGCCAGGGGAGCGGTCCCGTTTCCGCTTCCGAGAACTGCTCTTTGGAGCGTGTCGTTCCTCACCAGGCTCCTCCGCCGGAGGTTGCACCACTGACGCACGACTGGACTGCTCCAGCCCCGTGGCCCTCCGAATGCGCACCGCCATTGGCAGATCAATGGCTGCCGCACAGGGATCCTCAATATCCTGCAGCAGATGTGACATGCCTAGGCAGCTCGGGCATTCACGATGACCATCACAGGGGTCCATAACCACCTGACAGAGACGGCACAAATGTGGCGCCATTATGGCAAAACCCAACAGCTACGTATAGCTGATAAAGGGAAAGGAGAAAACAATAATAAGGCTGCTCACAGCAACCCAATCTTCGCCAAAACAGCAAAATAAATAAAGTTTATCTTTTACAGTGTAACTTGTACGAATAACTCAAAGCGACTGTAATATATACAGGGAAAACCAAAATGCAGGGAATTACCTCAATCTACCTGCTGCTTTTCTCTCTCCTATTTTATTTTTATTTTTATATCTTAGTTAGGTAAAACAACACTAACAGTCATCAAACAAATTTCAAACAAAAACTCCTCCACTCCTCAGTGTGCGCGAACGCACGGGAGGGGGACCTCAAAAAACCCCCTCACTGCGAACAGCAAGTCAATGGGGAAGCAACCAAACAAACAAACAAAGACAAATGTTTCTTTTTTTCGTTTTCTTTTTCTCTAATCGATCCCAACGAGCCGTCAGGCTCTTTGCAACCAATCGTCTTCCTGAAACAAAGAGGAGAGAGAGTAACGCATACAACTCTCTCTACAACATGTGATCACAAACGACAGAAACGCGGAAAATCCACCTTCAATCCTCAGGGACACAAGGCACCTGCACACACGTGACGGATTGTTAGAAGTGGAGTCCGACCACATACCACTTACCTGCAGGTCTCGGATGAGGCGAGTGAAGCAAAGAGGAAGCGGCGTGCTCACCTGGGGCTTATATGGGCGGGGAGCTACGCCTCATAAGGTCAGTCACATGACATTGTTGATATATAGGTCTCGAGGATAGGGAGATGAGGGCATCATTCAAGGTAATGACCGTGGTGACGGTCTGAGTGAGGTCGAAATAGATCTCTCGCCAAGTGGCTGAGAGGAACAAGAGAAGGTTTGACAAGGTTATCCGTGAGTCCACATTGGATGTTGGAGACAGGGTCTTAGTCCGAAATCTTCGTCTCAGGAGTAAACACAAACTGGCAGACCGTTGGGAGCCAACAGTGTAGCTATGTAGTCACCAAGAGGATGGGAGACTTGCCTGTGTATACATTGAAACCAGAGAAAGAAGATGGTCCCCTGAGAATGCTCCACAGAGATCTTTTGCTCCCTTGTGGTTTCCTTCCACAGGCGGAAGAGGAGGAGCCTGAGCGTATCAGTAGACCTCAAAGACCACAAACTCGACAAAGTGTCACTCAAGCAGAGGCTAACGACTTGACCCAAGAGGATGATGATGATGAAGTCTGTTATCAGTTTGAACCATCACAAGAGATAAAAGAGACACATTTCATCAAGATATATGACACACCAATACTGAACCAAGGAAAACAAAAGGAGGAACTTGGGAAACCTGGAAGAGAACCTGACAACCACTTACCTGAAACCAGTGGCGGACTGGGACAGAAAATAGGCCCTGGCATTTTTGACAGAGAGAGGCCACACATTATATATATATATTGCTTGAAATAACAGCAATATGAATGGAAAGCATAAGGAACATCCAGATCTGGACGTTTCTTATGCTTTCCATTCATGGTATTTAAAAACCAGCTGACAGAGGGAGAGCAGCCTCGTTTGGTGATAAGAAGAACATGTTCTTTAGTGTAGGAACATGAGGAGAAAAAACATGCAGGTTTTCTGTAACATTATAAATAAGATTGCGCCACCCCCCCTCCCCCTCTCATCTCCCTCCCCAGGCTTAATGAACGGGCGATTGGGGAAAAAAACAAACAAAAACAATTGCTAGTCGAAGTGGTAAAAGCGTTAAAAGCATTTCGCGTTAACGCGTTAACTTTGACAGAGTGATCATAATGATGGAGAAAGAAAATGCATTATCCAAACTCAGACGGTTATGGAGGGATTCGATCCCACACAGGAGCAAGATTTTTATACATAAGGCTAGGTGCTCTACCAGTTGAGCTACACGATACACTCACTCCTTGTCAATGGCTGAGTGAGTAGTGAGCTTGCGCATCTATGGGCCTGCAGGCGCATTGTTGCCACCTATTGGTCTGGACATGGAACAACAGTAGATGATGAGCAAGAGAAAAAAAACAAAACTGTGACGGCTTCGCAGTGGCCGGCGGCCGTCCTGCCGCACCGGCCGTTCTGGTATTCTCCAGAACGTCCAGATGGCCAGTCCGCCCCTGCCTGGAACTGAAATACACTTACCTGAAACTGAAATACACTTACCTGAAATGTCCACTGGAGCCCCACACTTACCTGGAGATCCGTCCACGGAGATGCCAAGTGATGGAGAGCCCATCCCGGAACCACCTGAAAGAGAAAATGAAAGTGAAACAAATGAGTCAAATGTCGAACATGGAATCACAGCAGATGAGCCGCCTGGTAGTGAGGAAACTGACCATGAGGCAGAACACAGCCTCTTTAACCAGCCTCCATCCATGCCAGAAAACACCTTGGCAGATGTCCTACCTGGAACGAGCTCCATGCAGACAGAAAGTCAAAACATGGCTGAAACAGAGATGAGAGACCAGGTTAATGAGCAACCAGTGACTGTGACTCAAAGTAACAACTCAGACCTGACCCAGTCCATACGGAGATCTGAGAGACTTCGTCAGCCATCAAAAAGACTTGACTATCCTCAGTTAGGCAACCCATTAGTCACAGTCGTTCGATCACTATTCCAAGGGTTAAGTGAAGCTTTTATTGATTCCCTGAATACTGACAATAGTTGGTCCCATAGTCAAGCTTTTGAAATGACCACTCCTATTGTAGAGTAGTAACATGCAGCGGGACGTGCATGGGAATTAAAGGGGGAGGGTGTAACCCAGTAGAAAAAGTTAATATTGTTGTTTCCCTTTAAATGTTATTATTTTTATTAATTAACCCTCTTTAATTTATTATTCTGTCAATAATATTATTTTTGCACACACTCAGTCCTTATTTGTTGTATTATATGCATGATTTGAAAGAAAAAGTAGTCCCACCCTCTTCTCGCGAGAGTTACAGTGCGTGAGTGAGAGTACAGAGTAGAGCGGTGCGGAGTCAGAGCAGCAGAGTCAGAGCAGCGGTCCGAGCAGATGAGGAACACGGAAGACCAGGTCAATAAGAAGTCACGAAAACGGCGGTTGTTAACTCACTTATCAAAACAGAATAACCCGTGAGAGTGTACCTACCTGCAGCAGAGAGGTGGTCGAGGACCTGTGGGTTATTGTTTTCGGCAGAGACTTGGCTAGGTTTTTTTTTTTTTTTTTTTTTTTTTAAGCACTTTATTTATAGACTTTTTCCAGAACACAAAACAACACATCAACCCCACCCACCCACTCCCCATAAGGCCAAAAAAAAAAAAAAGTATATATAAAGAGTAAATAAATAAACATATAATACAAAAAAAAGAAAAGAAATGCAATGTATATAACTTCCTGATGTAAACTCACAGTATACGTATGTATAAAAAAAAAAAAAAAAAAACATTCATATGCTCCTACATGTGCACACATCATAAATACATGGACTTGCTCATATTCACGCAAATACACGCGCACACATTCATATTTATACATGTACAAACACATATCACATACAATCCTGTATAAATGACATAACGGGAACATTCTAATTCACTACACAGATCCAGCTGGTCATTAAAGGCTGGCACGCCAGAGCGATGTTAAGTGAAAGATACATTTTCAATAAACTCTATAAAGGGAGTCCAGGTTTTAATGAATCTGTCTTTGCTACCGTTACGACTATATCTCAGCTTCTCCAGTGGAATCATAGAGAGAACCTCCTTAACCCAGTGTTTGAATGACGGAGGTCTTACCGACTTCCACTGCATAAGGATCAATCCCCGTGCCATCAGCGTTAGAAACGCTATGGCATTCATCTGTAAAGAAGTAAAGTGTTCTTCTGAGGGTGTTGTCCCAAAGATGGCGATTACTGGGTCAGGATCTACAGTAACACCTCGTATGTAAGATATAGCTTCAAAAACCTTTGTCCAGAAGCTGTTCAGAGACCCGCACGCCCAAAACATGTGACCTACTGTGGCTGGATTGTGGCTGCATCTTGGACATTCAGGGTTGATGTTAGGGTATATTCTGGCCAATTTCTCATTTGAATAGGGCAATCTATGTAAAACTTTAAATTGGATAAGACCATGCCGTATGCAGAGAGATGTAGTGTGTATACGCTTTAAACTTTTTTGCCATATCTCCTCAGATAGTGTAATGTCTAAGTCTTTTTCCCATGCCAACCGAGTACTTTCCCACGACGGTGGGTCGATATCTTGTAACATTTGATAAATCTTGGCTACCCTCCTCCTTCCATTGGGGTCTAGTTCCAACATAGTGCTCAATACATTCTTAGGCGGTAAGTGAGGAAATGGGAAGTGCTTTTTGGCAAAACTGCGTACCTGCAGGTATCTGAAGAAGTGACTTTTAGGAATATTATTGTCTTTCTGCAGTGAGTCAAAAGATGCGAATGTGCCATCTACAAAGAGGTCTTTGAAGAACACCAATCCATTACGATGCCACGTTTCAAAAGCAGTGTCAGCTTGAGACGGGGGAAACAGGTGATTACGAACCAGGGGAAGGAGAGTGATAGACTGATTGTAGTGGAAATGTTTCCTAAATTGCAGCCATATCTTTAGGGAATTTCTAATAACCGGCCCCAGGTGTTGAAGACTTAAATTACTGGGCAGGGAGCTGCTTAGGATGGAGACTGGCGAAAGTGGCAAACTAGATTCGAGTTCCATTGCGGCCCACATTGGTCCCGTCTTGTTTTCGTGCATCAAGATCCAGTAATTCAATTTGGAGATATTTGCTGCCCAGTAATAAAATAGGAAATTGGGCAGGCCCAGTCCCCCCGTGCTCTTGGGCATCTCTAACGAAGATCTTTTAATTTGTGGGGAGGAGGTGCCCCAGATAAAACTAGTAATGTGACTATTCAATTGTTTAAACCATGACTTAGTTAATAGAATCGGGATCATCTGAAACAAATATAAAAACCTTGGTAGCACTGTCATCTTGATCGTGTTAACTCGGCCCGCTAGTGTAACAGGAAGAGCTGACCATTTAAGAAAGTCTTGTTTGATGCGTTCTAACAAAACTTTAAAGTTGTTGTCATATACAGGTTTTTATATGACCGTGTAACGTTTATACCCAAATACGTGAAAGCCTGTTGTTCTAATTTGAATGGGAAGCCGCTATAGTCGGTTTGTTTAGCTAGTTGATTTATGGGGAAGAGCAAACTTTTTGTTAGGTTAAGACTGTAGCCTGATAGTATTCCAAATTGTTGTAGTGTGTGTCAGGGGTCGACAATATAAATGGCCCGGTGGCCCGGACGTACTTTTCAAACCGTCAGGGCCACCAGAACGCTCCAAACACTGGCCCGGTGGGGCCAGTGAAAATAATGCCTTGAAAAAA
Source organism: Trachurus trachurus (assembly GCF_905171665.1). Lineage (NCBI taxonomy): Eukaryota > Metazoa > Chordata > Actinopteri > Carangiformes > Carangidae > Trachurus > Trachurus trachurus. The sequence continues at coordinate 4,493,627 of NC_139910.1, forward strand.
ATATAACAAGTAAATAAATAAATCTAATTTCACATTAAATCCCTGTGGTTTGAAATGATAACTGTCAAATCGTCTCGGTAATTAGTGCTAAGAGATCCCGACCCGATCAACGACAGAGACATCTACTTTCTGTGCGCAGCCAGCGCTGTGCCCTGGCACGTCAGCACCACCTGCAAGCAGCTGCAGCTGCAGCTCCAGCTCACTCACTGCTGCTGATAGAAGGTCGTCACAAGAACCGATAAAAACCTTTTTCTTAACCATGAAACTTCCCTCCTCCTCAGCGCGTCGGGTCGAGTCCTGTCGGGACCGACGCGAACGTTACACACGGGCCAGAGCTTGCGCTGGGGCGCCAGCTGTTCGGTGTGCGCCACAGCGGTGGCACGTCACGTGACATTTAGACCATAATAACAACAACAAAAAAACGTGTGTAAACGCAAAACTGAGCTGAAAATGAAACAATGAGTCAGTTTTGCACCAATCTGTGGAAACAGCCTAAACGTGAATGAATGAGAACAACAGTTATATCACTGAACTACTTGGAGGATAAAAGTAATGACTACATAACTTCATGTTTGTGTCAGTGTTAATTTCGTCACACGAGACGAGACGAAAAATATTCGTCAACGATGGTTTTTTTCATGACGAAAACGAGACGAAGACGAGACGAAATCAATGCCCTTAAACACTGACTGTGACGAAATTTACACGCATTTTTGTTGACGAAAAAAGACGGGACGAAATCTACTTAATCAAATAAAAACTTAATAAAATGTCTCTTTCTTTTTTCGTCACAGACTTTTAAATTACAATCCAAAAAGTGCCACATCACTGGATGCATGTCATGTTTTTCTCTTCCTGCGCTGCTGCCAGGGGTGTGTGTGTGTGTGCCTGAGTGAGGAACACACAAACACACCGGTGCTGTCTGTGCTATGTGCGGCGAGTAGGCTACAAACTGGTTATGGGGGGCGGGGGGCGCATGGCCATTGCAGGGGGGCTGCGGGCGCTGTAAACCGGCGGCGGAATCGCTGCGAAGCTCCGAGCAACGGAGATCATGTGCGAACCGGAGCCCTCCCGTTCACATCATTACATTTGTCAATCGCCGTGTTTTATTTTGAAAATTAACCGGATTCTCTCGTTGTTTCTTTGTGCGCTTCCTGCCCAGCTTGACAGTCAGCTTGACAGCTGCGCCGCGGCGCTGGTGTGAACGACACAACCCAGCAAACATTTTTTGGTTGAAAAGACGTTTAAAAAACGTTTATGCCGACCGTTGAAAAGACGTTCAGAATTGGTTCAAAAGTGAAAGTTTTTTCAACGGCTATTTGTGGACGTCTATTCAACGTTCACGTATAAACCATATTTCACCAGGAAATGCTATATTTAATTTTTTCTCCTTATTTAGTGTGCATACACAGTATATTGTTATGGTGGATCATAACTAGTAAATTTTGTCTAAATTTCTCATTTGAAAGCACTATTGCAAAAGACGTTTAAATGTGGTCTAAATATTAACGTTCATTAAACGTCTACATATAGCCGGTGAAAAAACTTTCACTTTTCAACCAATTTTGAACGAGTTTTCAACATAGACGTTTAAAAAACGTCTATTAAACGTAAAAATGCTCACTATATACTCAATATATAGTTGCTGACTATAGGATACCAATTCAACCACCAGCCTATCTACTTTGTCAACAGTTTACAGTAAGGACAAAGGCTACAATAAACTTGAATTTATTCAAATATTGAAAATCAACAGTGTTAAATACAGACACATTTATGAAATATGCCAATACAGTACAACACTAACAATCAGACATGGGGGATTTTTCTAGAAAACAGTAGCAATATTTGAGGGAAAAAATTGTCACAAAATATACAGAAAAAGTCTTCTTGAGCAAATAACACATTAAAGTCCTTCAAGTAATCTTACTTGAGACAGTAACAGTGTCAGGAAACACACATTTAAATTGTTACACAATACAGTTACTCATTTCCTATTTAAAATACTGTATTTTAAATATTTAACTATTCCATTACTCCCCAACCCTGCAAACAATAAAAGAAAATCTTCTCTAAATAAAATTGTTTAGAACAAAGGTTGTGGAATGCAGGGCTGGATCAAAACCACCACCACCAGTCCTCCCTGCAGCCTGTTTCAGGTGGTCTGCCATGGCGCTGTTGACATTTGCCTGTGGGGCTGGGATTCAACCTCATGACAGCATCTAAAATATTAGGGAAAGAGTACAGAAATTATGAGATGCAAGGATTTCACTGTGCAACCACTCAGTAATATAGACAAACTTTATTATTAGCAAAAATTACCTTTAATCACAGAGTACACCACTTTTTCCCTCAAGGCCCTTTTTTGTTGTTGTTTTTCCCCTTTACTTTTACTTGCATACAGTAGCCCATTTCAGTAGGGTGTGCCCTTTTCCCACTGGTCATACTTTCTATATGTTGTTGTAGTAGGACAAACAACAAAGTTTTGGGCAATTTTTTTTAAATCATCACAATCCCTCATTCACTCCCTCCCCTAGCTTGCAGCCCCCTCGCTTTCAGCTGTGTATTTTAAATGTTAAAAAATGGCCTGAATATTAAATTTTGAAGGCTACGTCGACAGTCCAATTGTGGAATTACATGCAATAGCGAACCAACATTATAAACACACGCCTTAAAGTAGTCGGGCAGAAAGTTTTGTCAAGGCCGCAAGCATGAAAACGTTACAAGCTAGCATGCTAACCTGCTGCTAAGTTAGCATGCCCAAACGAGCGGCCTCGTCCGCATCGTTAGCAGCGTAAAATGAAACAAATGGTGTCATAATTTATTGTTGGAACATAGGAAATACTGTACAGTAGTGCATGCACTTACCAAAAATGCTGTATTTGACGACTCAGGCAGCGTGAGTAGGACCGACTCGTTCGCCGCACTCCTGCTGGCTCAGTGCAGCAGCCGGTTATGGTCAAGGTAGTCCTCTCCTCAGCCTAAGTGTTCGCGCATGCGCGTTACAGCAGTACACGGCATCCTCTAATTTTACATAAATTCATTAAAATATCACCATTGCGATGTACTGGAAGCTTTCTATTAACAGCACAAAGCTCATATATGTCCATATTTGTGATATTTTATGAAACATTTAATGCGTTGAAATTACGTTTTGTTTAGACGTAATTTCGCCTGCCTCATTTAGAGAAAAAACATCAATCTAATCAATACAATCTCTTTTGAGAGCTACAACGGAAATGATTATCAACTAAAATTAAACAAATATGTGTTTTGCGCAACGTTGATGTTGTAACCGCTTTTTAGACGGTTGAAAAGAGGTTGAAAAACGTTCAAACCTTATATCAACCTGGTTTCAACCGGAAATCAACGTTGAAATTACGGTTTGTGTTTGCTGGGAATCGTTAACATCAAAGGGCTCCGCTTCTCGGCGCCTCGCTTCTGCGGCAGGTGTGTCCCTGGCGTGGACGCTGGTCGGTCGCTTCTGCGCTGTGTGTGTGTGTGTGTGTGTGTGTGTGTGTGTGTGTGTGCATCTCTGTTTAGATACTGACAAATAGCCTACATAAACGCACACACAAGCTGGAAAGTTGGCTCATCTGACAGCTGCCTGTCAATATTGGTTTGAGTAGATTAGTTGTGATTAACATAGCCTACTGTCAATCTGCTTTCAAAGACTAAAAAAAGACTATTGACTAAAACTAGACTAAAATACTTTGGATTTTCTTTGACTAAAACTAGACTAAAATGCCAAGACTTTTCGTCGACTAAATGTGACTAAACAAAAAAGAATACAAGCTGACTAAATATGACTAAAACTTATAAGGGCATTTGACACAAGACTAAGACTAAAACTAAATTGAAAAATAGCCGACAAAATTAACACTGGTTTGTGTTGAGGCATATTTACCATTTTAACTCTGTTTTTACTTCATTGTTAAACCACAGTGGAGGCTAAATATGTGAAACAGTTATTTATTTATTAAATAAAGTAGCCTGATGAATTTAAAAGCACTTTTTTTGACCTTCTTTAATGAAATTGAATGAAAAATATCTGATACAGGATATAAATCCTTTACATCAGACTCAAATAAATAACAACATACAAAAATTAAACACAAATATACCAACTCATACATAATCACTAAAATACATATAACAAAATAATCCCCCAAAATCTCAAGAAACTACAAGATCGTGGTATTGAATAAGTATCAAGAATGTTGGAAATTGACTAGTAATGGTATCAGAAAGTTCCAGCCTCGATGGCGAGACCGCAGGAATTGGCTGGGATATGTTGTTTTTCGTTAATATGGGGATCGATACCTATTGTCCTGGGCCAGTGGTTAGAATGGTGGGGCCAGTGATCTTCAAAAGCCACTGGCCCAGAGGGCCTGTGGCAAATTTCCCTTATTGTCTACCCCTGTGTGTATAAGTTTGGGGATTGATTCCACTGGGTTTGATATATATAATAAAAGATCATCTGCATACAATGAAACTTTATGCACCGTCTCATTTCTGGTGATACCTGTAATGCACTGTTGCATTCTCAAGGATGTAGCCAGCGGCTCGATTGCTAGATCGAATAAAAATGGTGAGAGGCAGCATCCCTGCCGTGTAGCCTACCTCTATGCAGCCTAAAGTAATCAGACCTGATGGAATTCGTGCGCACTGAGGCCGTCGGCGATGCATATAATATCCTAACCAACAAGGTGAAAGCAGGACCAAATCCAAATTTATCAACTACTGTAAATAGATAGTCCCACTCAACCCGGTCAAAGGCCTTCTCTGCATCGAGTGAGAGTACAACCTCCGCCTGCCGGGTTGAGTGGGTCGAATAGAGCACATTGAACAAACGCCTCATATTATAGAACGATTGCCTCCCTGGTATAAACCCCGTTTGATCAGAATTAATAATTTTTGGTATCACTGTTTCTAAGCGACGTGAGAGAACTTTTGTAAGAATCTTATAATCACAGCACAGTAGACTGATCGGACGATATGAGCCACAGTCCAATGGGTCCCTACCTTTCTTCAACAAAACTGATATAGTCGCTTGTGTCATGGTGGGAGGAAGTTTCCCGTCTGAAGTGATTTCCTGAAACAATAAACGTAAAAAAGGTGCCAGCCTGGAAACAAATACCTTATAAAATTCTACAGGAAATCCATCCGGACCCGGTGTTTTTCTATTTTGCATGGATTTTATTGCCTGTGTTATTTCCTCTGTTGTTATATGGGCATCAAGCATGTCTCTGTCCTCCGCGGAAATTTGTGGTAGAGTTAAGCCGTCTAAAAAATTCTCAATGCCCGTCGCATTTGCAGATGCCTGTGATCTGTAGAGTTCAGTATAATATGCTTTAAAACGATCATTAATGATTTGTGGGTGTGAAGAGGTCAAGTCTGGCGAAACACGGATTTCAGGAATTGCGCTTTGTGCCATTGTTTGTTTAAGTTGATGACATAATAGCTTCCCTGCTCTCTCACCATGTTCATAATATGTTTGTCTTGTTTTTAACATCATCCATTCCGTCTGTCTTATAGAAAGGTTGTCAAATTCTGTCTGTAGCAATAACCGTTCCTTAAAAAGTTCAGGTGTAGAGTTATGGGCCAATTGATTGTCTATATTCAATATTTGTTGGTTCAGCTCCATGAGGCGTTTATTGCGTTCTCTTTTCTTATGAGTTGCATATGAGATAATCTGACCCCTGAGATATGCCTTAAGTGATTCCCATATGGTAGCATATGACATTCCTGGGGTACTGTTTGTCAGGAGAAAAAAGTCTATTTGGTCAGAGATAAATTTTTCAAATGATGGTTGCTTTAATAGTAGCGGATCGAGCTGCCATGAGCGCTGGGGGACAGAACTGTTTGGAAATGACATGTCCAACTGGACAGGGCAGTGATCAGAAATTGTGATACTATGATACCTGCTATCAGTTACAAAGGACATTGTCCTATAATCAATAAGGAAAAAGTCGATTCTTGTATACGAGAGGTGAACTGGCGAAAAAAAAGAAAACTGTCTAGCGGAGGGGTTGGTGTGTCGCCAAGGATCATATAGTTTATAAGATTGCATGAAAGACAAAAGTAGCGCACCTGATTTGGATACATTCTTACTTTGTTTAGGATTAGATTTATCTAAAGCTGGCTGTAAAGTGCAATTAAAGTCTCCCCCCAATATCAACAAATGTGAATTAGGGTCTGGGAGTTTTCCTATGAGGCTGGAGAAAAACTGGGGGTTATCCCAGTTGGGGCCATAAACATTGACAAGTGCCACCAAGTTACCATACAGCTTTCCTGTTACTATGATGAATCGACCCTTGTTATCTGGTATAATATTAACTGGCGTGAAAGGCAGACCTCTTCTAATCAGTATCGCAGCCCCTCTAGATCTGTCACCATAATCTGAATGAAATACCTGCCCAATCCAGTTTTTCTTCAATTTATCATATTCATTATTTCGGAGGTGTGTCTCTTGGAGGTACATGATGTCTGAACCTAATAATTTCAGGCGTGCGAAAACCCTATTGCGCTTGATAGGATGTTGGATCCCTTTGATATTCCAACTAATTAATCTTATTGAGCCTAGGCCCTTAGAGTTTATTGTTGTTATCTTTATATGATGTGCGGATGCATAGCTGTGTGGCCAGCTGGACTAGCTCAAGAAAAATGCATGCCCCCGTTACAATAATGGTTGTTGTGAAAAACGTACAAGCATGTGAGTATTTCTCATTAGACAAGAAGGTGAAACCAAAAATAATAAAAAGGCCTTGAAACCCTAAGCTGACCTGTACGAACACCCAGGTCGCTCTAGCCTCTCCTAAACCTAGGCTGAGTCCCCTCATAAGTATACTGGGTTAACACTAAACACTCCACTAAGAGCCCCAGAACAGAAAAGCAGCGATTGTAGCACTCAGTAGTATTTAAAGTAAACAAACCATGAATGTAGGTAAATAAGATTGGTAAATAGAAAAGAAGAGTAAAATAATTAAATAAACAGATTGTTTTGAGTGGTCTGGCAAAAGCAATTACATATTGGGTAAATGGTAATAATAACCGACGTGGCAATAAAATAAAATAAAACAATATTACATCATAATGTGGGTATAAGTCCTCTTTCCTCCACACCCTCATATGTGTATGTCCACCCATTCACACACAGCCTAATTTGTTTTAGAGTGCAGTGGCACATGTGAAATAAAGAGAAAATTGAAAGAAAGAAGGAAAAAAAAGGCCAATGCTATGATAATTGGCGACATAATTTTGAGGATGTGCCTATATGACAATAAAGCTGGTGGTAGAACTATACATTCAAGATAAAATTTAGCTTTTCAGCAGACTGAGAACAATACCCGTATAGTTCTAATAAATTCACTCTATGACTCCAGAGTATTCCTTGTCATAACAGTCACTCACTGTGAGAAGCCCCCTGTGTGGGGATATTCTTCGAGATGTAAGCCTGCGCTTCTTCTGGTGTGGAGAAGATCCGCTCCTGGCTGTTATGGGTGATCCTGAAGCGAGCCGGGTAGAGGATGCCATACTTAACTCCTTCACGCCCTCGGAGTTGTTGCCTCACCGCGTTGTAACCTGCTCGAGCTCTGGCCACCTGTGTAGTGTAATCTGGGTAGACAGAGATGGTCATCCCGTCCACCTTGATCTGCTGCCTCGTCCTGGCCTGGCGAAGGATGTTGGCACAGTCCTGGAAGTAGTGTAGGCGAGCCACAATGACGCGCGGCTGGTCTCCCCGTCTTGGCGCTGGCTGTAGTGAGCGATGAGATCTATCCAGTACCGGGGCCTCCTCGAGGTCAAATGCTTTCTGTAGAAGCGCTGAAACAGCGGTGGCACAGCTGCTCTGGCTCTCCGGTACCCCAACAATCCTGACATTGTTTCTCCTTGATCTGGCTTCTAAGTCCTCACATTTATTTTGCAATGTTTCCGCTTGCTTCTGGAGATGTTTAACCTCACGCTGTAACTCTGCAACATCATCTGTGCAGGAGGACAGGCTCTTCTCCACTTCAGACGTAGTGTCTTTTAGCGAGGTTAGCTCCTTAGCAACTGAACTCTGGTAGGATTGTAGTTCGTTTTTTACCGTATTTATGTCTCCTCGAAGCCCCGCCATCTCCCTCTCCAGCACCTCTCTGATCTCCAGCTTGATAACATGACCGATGTCTTCACGTAGCGATGTGAGCAGCTCCCGCCTGAAGGTCTCGGTCGCTAGCACTGAGGTCATGTCGGCGGGGGTCGGGCTCTCACGTCCCCTCGGGGATGAACTCGGGGCACTGGGCCACGGGGTACTGGGTCTCGGGGTAGTAGGCCTCGGTGCAGATGAGGCGGTGTTACGGTTCTTTTGTGTTTTACCAGCCATGTCTTCTCACACAAATGTTTTAGAGACGTATAACTGGATGTAAATGGAATGAAATACAAATAAAAATAAATCAATTTCGTGCTATTTTAACGTTTTTAGAAAAGAAGGTTCTGGAGAGCTCCAAAAAAACACGTCTACTCCATAGCCTGCTCACTAGCGCCCCCTTGGCTAGGTTTTTTGACACCCTTGAGAAACCTTTTGATGTGGATCTGGATTCTCCTGATTGAGGGAGATGGCGAGCCAGTGAAATTCTCCTTGCCCAAAGGAGGAAAGAACCAGCACCTGAGCCCGAGGAGGACATCCAGCCCTTCTTCACCTTAACTGAGTGTGTCTGTGGTAGGACCACCACACACACATCTGACTCTTGAACCCCTGACTTTTTGAACTTTCCCCTGACTTGACTTACACACATTTGACTGAAGCGCGCTGACTAACAACGACATTAAAGGACTATTCAAGAACATTAAAAGACATTAAAGGAACACTCAAGGAACATTTAAAGGAACGTTACGGTTCCTATTGGACACTTTTATTTTGGTTTTATGTTAAAGAGAGACTGTGAAATATTGAGCAATCAGATGTCATTCCATTGAATTTTATTTTTATTTTATTTTATTTTCATACAGTTTAATACAGTCAACTTACTTTAAGCATACGTCGTGGCTCCATTTATTTATTGTGTCTGTCACTTCCTCTTTAAACCCTCCTCTACGAACCTAGTCTCTGGTCCAAACTCTATAGTAACTAGTGGGTTACACTAGCTTCATAGCTAATGGGGCAGTCAGTCAGGAGTTAGCTAACTAACCATACTATTTACTGTTAGCCAACTAACAAGTAAGTTAGTTGACAATTTTTAAGTTTCTTAGATCAGCTGCAGCTTTGCCTACGTCATACATGTTTCAGTATTGTCTAAGTGTTGTCCATTGTCTAACTGTGTCTGTTTATGCCTCACCTTTGTATAGTAGCTTGTATTCTGTGTATTTTATCACTTTTATGTTATGTGTAGGGACTACAGATGGAAATTAGCTGGGAGCTAAATTTGGTGCAACCATCTTTTCATTTTTTTTCCTTTAAATTATTAATGTAATTGCACACTGTCCCTTATAAACGAATAAACTAAACTAAACTAGATGGAGATAATACTTATGTATCAGGCGTAAAAAGTAGTATATCATGTCTGTCAATGATCGAAGGTTGCAAATGGCTTCAACATGTCTAGCACTAGCTAACTCCAAAATTCCTCATGCTAACTACTGCTAAACAATATTTAAGCCTATTTACCATGGCAATTAATAGAAAAAGAAGAGTGAGAAGGGTGTGTGTATGTTTCAGTTTTTACTGGTATGTGAAATCTGGTGTGCACCTGATGTCTTTCCTTCTCTCTCGCTCCCGATCTGCATAAAACTTAATTTATATGAAAACAATAACTAGTAATAAAAACACAGACACGCAAAAAACACGTAATGGAAACATTGTGACCACAGCTGATCACAGCGGTCTATGACAGCAAATTTGCAGAGAAGTTGCAGTGGCAAGCTAGGCCAAAGAATTCATGATTTAATTTGCATTAATAGTTGCAATCGTGACATCATAAAATCCTGGAGGGTCTGTATAATGTCCTACAAGTAAAAGGGTAGAATATAAGTTATATTGCTGAGTATTTAGTAGTAATATGTGACACAACCTCTGCCATGCTAAGGAATGGCTTCTCTGTATTGGTGGTGGGGGTTCCGATGAACAGGAAAAGTGGGTGTGGCTGTTTTTTTTCCACTAAGGAGGGTTTTGGGTGTAAAACTAATGTCTGTGATCAACTCAGAATCATGAAAAACCCCTAGTTTGACCCCTCACAAGATAATTAAGGCAAAATTTTACATTTAGGAATTTTCGAAAAATCTGGTTACGGGTAGGCCTACCCCAACTTTGAGTAGTTTTTTAGGGGGTTTCCCACTGGAGTTGAGTTTCAACATTTTATTACATCATATTACACACCTTCCTAAACACAGTGGTGAAGAAATTTGTTGGTAATGATTTACTTCCCAGATTTTCATAGGTTTCCAATGGAGAATAATGTGGGAAAATGCAATGGTGAGGTCAAAGACCCCTAAAGGTCACCAAAGGTCAGCCACCAAGTGGTTCCACGTCTGAAATCAAACCTTGGGGTATGTAGATGAAATGCTGAAAGTTTCATGCTTTAGTCATAAAATGCACAATTAGTTTGCTTGTCTGCCCCACTAAAATGGCTTTGGTCTAACTGTCAGAGCAAAACAACACTTTTAATATAAGTCTGGAAAACCACCCCTCACAATTAAGCAGTATTGGTATATTGTACATTTTCTGAATCCTTGGAGTCCTGTGAGTATTCTAGTGCTGGTGTTTTGTGTCTCTGACATTCCTTGATGTCACAGGACCAAAGGAAAGTACATGATGAACATATTGACAACTTACATTCGCGGGTGCAGATTCAAGCACCGTGACCTCCTGTCCCGTCCGACCAACCAGCAGGTAACTTTTACAAGCAGACGGAGTGACAGCGGGGACAGCCAATCACATGTACGTTAGCGAGAAAGGGCAGAGCCAATCGGAGATCGATATTCAGGTTAGAGGTGGGACTTCTGGCAGAGACGGGCTGTTAACCCTTTGTGTGCCATAATCATTTGACTAAACACTACGGACAGCGGACACAGCGGCTGAATATTGGTAGGGACGTGTGCCTAGCGTCCCTACCCAATTCTACGCCCTTGCCGAGAACAAGTCCCTGGCCGTATTTACAGTAATGCCTTGAGAAACGCACATCATTCCACCGCCGCCTGCCGCCACAGAGTGAAGCCTATTTCCCCAGAAAGAGGTCCAGGTTGAACACTATTAATAAACGCAGGTCCCAAATAAACGCAGGCCCCTAATAAACGCCTGTTGATTTGAGCGATTTAAGCAAATAAACGCCCGGGCCCTTATTTGGTGTTTTACGGTAATTGTAATTTAGCTGTGACTCAGGAAGGGTTATCATACCAAAATATCATCTACAGACATGGATGTTTACAAAAATGATTAGTAACCTTTGCCACCTTGAGTGGTACCGATAAGTGAAATTCTGGCCTCTGGCCCATGGACTAACTGTATTTCTGCTCACTTACTATTTTGAGATTATTTAAAGCAGAAGTGAGTGATATATTTGTGTTAATATAAGTCTTAAATAGTTATATCTTCCGACAGCAATCACTTACATAGAGTGTTTGGACTGAAACACGGGTCTCTCAGTCACTCTGCTCTGCTCTGAGCCGAAGAGAAAACATTTATCGTATCCTACAATTTTTATCCAATGAGGAGAGAGAACGGCATGCAGGGCTGTGTGTGCAGCCAAGGAACGCCGTGAATGTGGCGACGTAGCGACGAGGACTGTTATGGTGCGTTCAAGGAAACTCGTATTTTTCCGACCGTGAAGTGGTACCAGTTCGATCTGGTACGAGTTCACCGGTCGGAAGTTACGAGTGGCCGTTATAGTGACTTTCACCGGTAAAACAGGTCGGAAAAACACGAGTGGGTTGCCTGGAACGCTACAAAGTCGTAAGTTGTGACTTGAAGCTGTAATTTACGATTTCAAAAGCCTGCCTGGAACGCAGCATTAGCGAAAACGGCCGGATCACTCACTTCTGCTTTAAGTTGGTTTACAAGGTTGTGGAGTCCCTCTGCTTAAAAATTTGTAAAATCTGAGGCTTTGAAATCGTCTGCCGTTTGAATTATCTGACCAATCTGTGTGCTTTAATGAGATGCACTGGACAAACATGGGCAAACTGCTATTTTGCGCCGGCATATCATTAGTGCAAAATCGTGTTAGGCTTATTTATTAGGGCCCGAGCCAGTGACAAAGTCACAGGGAGGACCCTATTGAAATTCGAGAGTCAAAAAATGAAATTCGAGAGTCAAAAATAATCAACGAGGTAGTCGACAAGTACCAACAAGTAACCAAGCAAGTAATCAAGTACTCAAGTACCCTGGGGGGAAAAAAACGCTATATTGAAATTGTAATGTTAACACATTCATTTATTTATCTATTTTTTTTTTTGGGGGGGGGGCAGGCTTTTCGGAATGGCAACACGTTTAAAAAAGAAAAAAAATACCGCCATTCCGACCTTAGGAGACGAAAATTGTCGGAATGATGGGACGTTTATTAAAGGGTAAAGTGTTGCCATTCCGACAATTGGGGCCTAATGTCGGAATGGTGGCATGTCGGTTGCCCCCCCTTAGTCACAGATTGTCAACGACTATCTGTTGTAACCTACCTGTCAGTGACCCTCCATCTATGACATTGTTTAATTTAGTCACAGATGGTGAAGTTAGCGACACTATAACCAAAATGAAAACATCCACATGCTTACTTCACCCTATTCCAACTAAACTTTTTAAATCTAGTCTCTCTTGCCTTTCAAATGATACTACCAGAATTCTCAACACTTCTCTACAGTCTGGTATTTTCCCTGCTGCTTTTAAAACAGCCATGGTGAAACCTTTACTCAAGAAACCTGATCTCGACACTGGCGATTTAGCCAATTATAGGCCTATTTCAAATCTCCCTTTTATTGGTAAATGGTTGGAGAAAATTGTTTTTAATCAACTACTTAATCATGTTAACACTAATAATTTATTGAATAAATTTCAATCTGGCTATCGCTCTAATCACAGTACAGAAACTGCTTTATTAAAAGTGGTTAATGACCTCAGAATCGCAGCTGACTCGAATAACGTTGCTGTCCTCTTCTTACTCGACTTGAGTGCTGCGTTTGACACTGTTGATCATTCCATTTTAATTCATCGACTTGAGAAATGGGTGGGTCTTTCTGGTGCTTTGCTTGACTGGTTTCGTTCTTACTTGTCTGGCAGGAAATTCTTTGTGAGCCTTGGTGATTCTGTATCGCAGACTCAGTTGTTTTAGACTCCAACCTCAATTTTATTCGCCATTTTAACAGAGTTGCAAGAACATCATTTTTTCACCTAAGAAACATTGCTAAAATTAGACCTTTTTTAACTCAGAATGATGCTGAAACACTGGTACATGCTTTTATCACTAGCCGCTTAGACTATTGTAATTCCCTTTTTACTGGTCTGCCTAAAAAGTCACTTGGAAAACTACAAGTGATTCAGAATGCTGCAGCCAGGATTTTAACTACAGGAAAAAGAGATCACATTAGTCCTCAGTTTGCATCATTACATTGGTTGCCTGTTTCTTTTAGGGTTGATTTTAAAGTTCTGCTACTCATTTACAAAGCTTTAAATAACCTAGCACCATTTTATATTAACGACTGCCTTTCTTCTTATGCCCCATCAAGAACTCTTAGATCTTCCACTGCCTGTCTTTTAGTTGTGCCCAAGGGGTCCCATAGGAGAACTGGTGAAGCTGCTTTTTGTTTTTATGGCCCTAAACTTTGGAATACCCTCCCTTTAGATCTAAGAATGTCAGGCTCCTTAGCCATTTTTAAAAAGAAATTGAAAACCCATCTTTTTAATTTGGCTTTTAATAAGGGTTGATTTTATGTTACTTTTTTAAAGTTTTAGTTTTTTTTTTTTTTTTTTTTTTTACTGTTGACTGTTTTTAACTGCTGTTCTTGCTCTTGTTCTTGTTTCTGAGATTGTGTTAAAGCACTTTGGGCTGCACTTGTGCATTAAATGTGCTCTACAAATAAAGTTTATTATTATTATTATTATTATTATTGTTGTTGTTGTTGTATTGTGTTAATTTAGGTTTTCAGTTGAAATGTTCTTGTCCCCACAGCCTAGGTTTTTCTCAAACATGCATCCTGGTGAAAACAAAAGTAAAACTATGTGGTTTGTGGTCTGCAGATACATGTTTAAAATCGAATTACAAACCGAAGAGGCAGGGTAATTTCATATGTTAATTAGTCTGTTGACGTAACTGGTGGTCTACATAAATTACCACACTCAAAGACGTTTCATCCCTCACTTTGTTCCAGTCCTACATCGACACAGGTACAATTTTAACTCATTGAGTGCCAGCCCTTTTATAAAATGGTCAGTGCCATGTGCCAGCGTTTCGGGGCATTTTGAGTAATATTTTAAGACCAAGAGAATATTTTGTATTATGACTCTGAAAACACAAAATAGCTCAAAGGAAAGAGGAGACTCTCTATTTAACTAGGGAAAAAAACATTTGTTTGTACCTTGTTCCATTCTTAATTTATCTTAAGTTGAATAGAGCCTGGTTGCACCAAAAAGACCACTTTTTTTCTAGAAAGCTGAGAAAAATGCATTTTTGTGAAAGAGAGTCTCTCAAAAAAAACAGTGATTTATCCGTTTTAATTTTGGCTTCAAAAACATGTAAGACATCTGAAAATTTCATTTCACATGTTTTTTCATTGTACAAAAAAAAACAAACTAAAATACAACAAGTAGGAGTCCTACTATGCAGAGTGATGCCTGCTCTCCTACTCCTCCTGCAGTTGCTGCCCCCTCACCCTCTCCTCCCCCCTCCTCTCCCCTCACCTCACCCCCTCTCTGCCCCTCCCCTCTCCTACTTCTCCTCCTGCTGCTTCCCCTCGTCTCTGAAGGAGGGAGACGTCATGGCGTCTTCAGCCTCTCTGCTGGACGCGGCCGCGGCAGCGACGCACCGCGCTGATCTCTCGGTTCTTCGTCACGACGTCGGTTTACAGCAACTGGTGAAACTGACTCCGCGATCCGCTTTCGCTTCGGCATTTCGGTGCTGATCATCTAGATGAGTTTACCTTTCCTGCCTCCTCTGATCACTTCATGCTGGAGCTAAGTTATGCTAATAACATCCGTGGCTAAGCTTTCCTCCAGCTCCACGTTACACTTGTTCCAGGCTCTGCCCGTCGTTTTCCTCTAGAAATAGAAACTTTTCCCAACTTTTTTATCTCTGTACCGATCGCACTCGTCTTCTCCTTCCTCTTCACTTCTTGCTCTGATCTACAGTCTTCTTCGTTCTACACATCCCAGAAGCCCCAAAATTACTCACAGTGGCCCTCATTTATGAAACTTGCGTACACCAAAAAAATGGGTGTACACCAAATTCACCGCAAGGATCGGCATTTATTAATCTGAGCGTGAGCGTACGGTACGCACAAATCTCACGCCAGCTCTGACCAGGTGTACGCACATTTGGAACCAGCGTAGAACATGCAGGAAGGAGTGCTGCTGTGTCAGAATGATTATTAAACCACAGTCTAATAACGCAGCGATGTGGAGCACATGTTGTTGTTGTTTATATTGATAAAAAGATTTTAAAAAAGTAGCCCAAAAAAATGATACCACCGGTCCGTGTTGAAAATTTAACTCGACTTTTATTTTGAGCAACTGAGATGAATTAAAAACCATGATGTGACAGATGCTCGTTAATCAGCTGTGTCAACAGAAACAGTCAATGACAGACAGACCTGTTATTGTAGATCACACACACAAACTTCCAACATCTCCTGCACCAGAGCATGACCGGACGGCTCCTCAGTCTCTCTCTCTGCTGGACACCGGAGCGGGGGGGGGGGGCTCCGCTACCTGTCCAGGTGCAGCTGATCTCCGCGGCGGAGTGTTTTTTTTTTTCCCCCCCGTCACCGGGACCTGTCAGCGGGAGATCGAGCCGGTGTTTCACATCCCTCCATCAGCCGAACCATGCCAGCGGTGCTGATGGTCATAAAGTCGCGTTCGCAGCAGTAATATGATATGATTCCTCCTCAATCACTTGTGTTTAGTAAACTGCAGCAGCATTTCATGAGATCGCTGGGTTTCCTGACGTGGTCGGTGACACGTGCGTCTGCAGCCTCCATCCACCGGGATGACGCTTATCAATCACAAAATCTATCAATCTATCAATGTCCAGATATTTAATGTTGCTGCCCTCTCCCTGTTCAACGCGGTAATGTCGGTAAAGTCCCTCTTCTTGGCCGTCTTCCGTGTCTCCATGTCGTAAAAGGGGCAGGGCGACGCCTCTAAAGCAGGAATATATCGGGGCGTGACATTTAAATTACGCTCGTTTTCAGCCGCCGGATTTATCACCACCACGCCGGTTCTACGCCGAAATCAGCAGCGTACACACTTTTAGTGAATCACACGTGACACTTGGCGTACACTGATATTTACACCAGAATCTACACCAGATCCTGCGCAAGTTTGATAAATGAGGGCCAGTGTGCGCAACAGCGTCCCCATTTACCAGCCACAGAAAACTGCATTTGACGTATATATACGTCAATGGCACTCAAGCGTTGGATTTTGATTGACGTATATATACGTCAATGGCACTCAATGAGTTAAATACAAATATCTTCCTTTCTGAAGAAAAAAACAGATAGCCTATTAACTATAATAATTTAATTATTATATATACCATACAAATAGGCTACATAGGCTACTGTATGTTAGACCCTATGCTTTTTTTCAACTATGCCAATTAGTGCTGTCATTTATGTTTTTCAATTTGTTCTATAATACTGTGTAACTTCTCGTCTATTCACAAGGCAGGCAGAAGGCAGTCGGCAAAGAAACCAGATGTCATTTTAGTCGACGAGAGAGGGGCAGTAAAACACGGGTGAGGTAAACAATACGACGTTGCTATAACAACATTGTCATGAATATTGTTTTGCCTCATGCAGACTGACCACATTAGCTACTTTGTCCCGTTCCATGCAGTGACTGTCTTCCATCTTCCCAATTACATGTGAATGCAGCATAAAGAATACGATTGAGTTGGTTGCAATATACAACCTTACAGCTAAAAAAAAAATCTCATAGTGTTTATTTAGTCGGGACAATGCATATTAATGAACAGTGAGTACTAGAGTACCCACAGTAAATACATTTAGCACATGTGCTAATATTCTATTGATACTAAGAAGAAGTGCACATAATTGAACATTTCATTCACTGAGTTTTACCATATTGTTTCATTCTCCAGACATGGGAGCCACAAAGACCAAACAGGCCAAAGAACAACGTAAGATTGTTTAAGAAAACCACTGTATTTCTTCTTCAGATAACTAAATTTTTTCTTTTTCTTTTCTTTTTTTTGTGTCTCAACTGAATATGTTTCATGCATTTTTCAGCTCTTCTCAGAGAGCCATGGAGGAAAATAGACTGGACGTAAGTGTATCTGTATTCAGTTGTGACTTTTTCATCACAATCTTTCATATAGCAAGCTGCTTCTGATAACCTTGTTCTGTGTCATTCTGGTTACCATCATCAAAAACAATATGTAAATTCTCTGTAAAACTACATATTATTCTGTAATAAAATGTTTCATTTTATGGACAGAAACAATTATACTAATCTGAAGATGCTGAGGAGCTACAAACCTCAGACTGAATGTCAGCAGATCAGGATTCTTCTTCATGGGCCATGTGGAGTTGGGAAGTCCAGTTTCATCAACTCTGTCGGAAGTACATTACAAAAAAGAATGTACTGCCAGGCTTTGGCAGATAATATCGGAGGACACTCCTTCACCAGAAAGGTATGACATGGTTTTTATTACAGTATGAGGAGTTGTGATTTCAGCTATTTGCTTTTTATTAACTTTTTTTCAGCTTTAAAGGGACAACGAGGAGTTTCTATTTGGTTATAAAAAAGTCTCACGTTAATGTGGATGAATCTACGTTACCCACACTTGTTAATGGCTCCATTTTCGATAAATATATCGTTTTGTCTCTATCGTTATATTGTTATTTTAATTAATGGTGGAAATGCTGGGCGAGCCGACCAGCGTTTCCTTACTTTCGGTTTCGCGGACGCTCATGAGAATAACGCCGCCGTATTGCCGTTTATGGTCAGAACTACGACGGTATGTGATCGTCTTCAAACCTCTGACTTTAATTCTTGATGAATGAAAACATGAGTCTGTCTTGCGCCGGTCGAAGAATTCTACGGTGCGCGCAGAGGCTCATAAATGTAGTGTGAGAACGCTTAGCTTTTCCAAAACTCCTTGTTGTCCCTTTAAGAAAAAAATGTTTTCTGTATTTTATCTTTACCCTTGTCATAGTGGGAGGGAGAGAGAGAAATGGGAAAACAGGGCAGAGGATGAACGGTTAAATGCCGTTAACGGGACGAGAGCAGTCAAAACGGCGGTTTAAAGCTAGCTACAGCGAGGGTAGGTTCACTTCCTGTTTACAAAGTAAAAGCACCAATTCTATCGTAATGGCTTTCCTTATGATAAAAGGCAACGGGTATTTTATTTTGTGAAAATAACCGTAAGTGCGTTGCTCACTACGGCTAGCTTTAGTGACGCCGACTTCGTCGAAACAAAATTGTAAACAGCTGGTATTTTGTCAGATTTTCAACACGTTGGGGATCTAAACGACTACTTTCTCGCCTGAAAATGTTTCAAATGTTACTAAAGTTATATATTTACAGAGTTTAGAGCGTTGCTCGGCGCCATGTAAATGACGTCACGGCGGCACTAGTGATACTCAGTTGTAATGGAAACACAACCAAACCGAGCCGAGCCGCGCCGTGCCGAGCCGTATCGAGCCGAGCCGTGCTAGTGGAAATGCGCCATAAGTTCCCAAGCAGGTGGTTCAGTAGACTGGATGAAAAGACGTGAAGCCCTGACCCCTGGTCCATTAGCCATTCACAGCGTCGCCATCTTGAGAAGGGTCTGGCTGCGGCCTAGGCGTTTCCGTCATGACATGAGAACGCCCATTTGGGCGTTTCTGGTAGCATTTCGTACTTCCGGTTTAAGAAGTTACGGTCTGCTCACTTCCAGCTATCATCTTTACCATAGCGCTTGCTGTATTTAGATTAGCCTACATCTAACACTTTACACCTAACTCTCTCATTCTACATTCATTTATGTTTTTACATGTTGTTAATAGTATAGTCGGTTCAGTTATAGTAGTCGAAGCATTTTTTATCATTTAATCATTGATCGCATTTTGCCGTTAGCCGCTCGGCTAGCGAAAAGTCATGGAGAATTAAGACATGAGGAGCAAAGAGAGGCTTAAAAAAGCCCTTCTAAACTCCATAGAGTTGGTTGCCCTCTTCATAAACATTACGGTGTTTCATATTTTTATTCTTTAAATAATAATTATTAACCTAACTCTCTCATTCTACGTTCATAGTTATGTTTTTACATGTTGTTAATAGTATAGTCGGTTCAGTTATAGAAGTCGAAGCATTTTTTATCATTTAATCATTGATCGCATTTTGCCGTTAGCCGCTCGGCTAGCGAAAAGTCATGGAGAATTAAGACATGAGGAGCAAAGAGAGGCTTAAAAAAGCCCTCCAAACTCCATAGAGTTGGTTGCCCTCTTCATAAACATTACGGTGTTTCATATTTTTATTCTTTAAATAATAATTATTAACTTTTTTATTTAACTAACTAGCCGCTTGCCTAGCGGCTAACTAGCCGTTAGCGTAATGAGCCGTTAGCGGCTAGTTAGCCGCTCGGCTTTTATTTAAAAAATAAAAATAAAAAAGACTGTAATGAGAGGGGCAACCAACAAGGACTTTTTTCAGCCTCTCTTTGCTCCTCATGTCATAAGTTAGTTCTCCGTGACTTTTCACTCATTATCAGCTGATGCTCGGGCGCATGACATCTGTCCGAAGTCTACCCATTTCTCCGACCATATATTTCTTTATTTTTGCGTCCATTAGTCCAACCTCCCACTTCTCCGACTTAAGTAGCCCTAACCCTTAACCTTACCCTAAACCTAACCTTAACACTGTAGAATGGGTAGTCGGAGAAATGAGCCGTCGGACTTTTGGGCAGTCGGACTGACGTATGCTCCCCCTGATTGCTCAGCTGAGAGCTTATGGCAGGTTAAGCTAACGCTACGAACTACAAGTAGATCGATGATTAAAAATTATCAAAATTTTTCGGAACACTATATAGGCCTACACACTAGAGCATGGCTACCCGACCCGAGCCCGCGGGTAACCCGAGGCCCGACGGGTAACGGGCCGGGCCTGGTTTTTAATTAATTAATTCGGGCTTGGGTCGGGTCGGACTGCATGTGGACAGCTGGACTTGGTCGTTGGTCGCGAGGGCTCTGAGCGGCGCGCGTCGCCAGTGCCACTTCAGATGGATCAGGTGGTCGTCTCACTTCCGAGCCGCTTGACGAGCGTCGCGCTGTTAAATGTTTGACGTCATTGAAAATAACGTGCATTTTGCATAATAACATTTCGGGTAACGGGCTGGGTCGGGCCTGGTTTTTAATTTATTAATTCGGGCTCGGTTCGGGTTTGAGAGTCTCGGGCTCGGGCCGGGTGTGGGCTTAATTTCCAGGCCCGTGCAGCCCTCTACTACCCACTGAACTCTAACTGAAACTATAACAATATGTACCAAAAAAATGAAGGTGTTAGCTAACGAAACAACTAGCTAGCGGATGTTGCTATGCTATGTTATGTTGGCGAAGAAGAAGGGGGCGTTCCTAGCTGCAAGAACGGGAACCCCCCTAACAACAGGAACGCCCATTTGTGTCCACAGCCGGATGATGTTGGCCATCTTTGCTTGCGTCATGGTGGGAAGACTCTAAAGCTGTCACCCGTTTGAGCTGTTTAACATTCCGGTGTTCACCACAACATCTGATACTAACTTAAAGCAGAAGTAAGCGGAATGTTTGTGTTAATATAAGTCTTAAATAGTTTTATACCATGGTCTGGGTGAATACTCGATTCTGATTGGCTGCTGGGTGTCCATTAAAAAGTGATAATGGACACCCATAAAGATGTTCCGGTCAAATTGCCTGATTACGTTCTAAATATTACTGCGCTGGCTCAAACGCTTGTTGGTAACCACGGCAACGGACACTCGGACCATAACAACTTTTTTTCAGCGCATCATGGCACTGGAGTCTGTAAACACACAAGCGGTAAGAAGTGCACTGGCCGTCTGAAAAACTTTGTGTCACGTAACATTTAAGCCGTCACCTCACTTCCCTTTACTGATCAACTATCAGGCTGTGGCAGAGTCACTGGCTGTACACTGCGGTCACAGCGGGTCCCTCTTTTTTTTTTTCTTTTATCGCCGACGAGAGTTATTAAATAGTCCGCTCAGCCGCTTATTGTGAAAGACCATAGACTGTAGTGAAAGACGTATGATTTTAACGGTAAAAACAACATTAAATCATAAGCTTCGCGTCGGACGGTTCACGCCTCCGCGTCGTCCATTAATTTCTGATAATGGACACCTCGTCGGGCATTATCCCTTACATATTGTAACGTTGCGGGGTAGCTGGGTGGCTAACGGAAGAACGGGAGGAGACGAGATCAAAGTTGCTAGCTCAACTGAGCCCAGATTTATTCCCTCGCCGAAGCACAGCTAACCCGAGGTTGAGGTGTCCCCCGGAAAACAACAAACAGCGTGGCTAACCCTCGGAACTCAGGAACCGTCTCTCTTCGTGCTCACAAGCTTTTCCCCCCCTGCATAACAAAAACTCCTCCCCCAACTTAACACTGTCGTAAAAACACACATCTTCCCCTCCCTTCCCTGAACACATCTGTCAGCCCCTCCTCACTACGGTGGACACCTCCCTCAATTTAACACACTGTAACACTACACACACATCAGTAAATCACCCAGCGTTACACTGCCCCCCCCTTTCTAAATCTCCTCGCCCCGAGGAGCCAACTTTCAGTCCAAATAACGCTGGGGAACTCTGCGTTGCCTTCTGGGTCGGGGGGTTCTGCCCTCCCCGAAATCCTGCTTGGGAATAACCGCTCCAAGTGGCGTGACTTGAACATCTCTCTCCAGAACGTCAGCTGAACGTCGGTGCCCCCTTGGAAAGCACTGTGGAGCTGGGGTTCCCTCCACAGGAGGTGTCTGAACAGGTGGTGGGGATCGACGATCCTGCCCGAAGCTTGGTTGATTCACTCCCCGGTAGGGTGCTAGACGATCGCGGTGTATCACCACACCCCGGCCTCTCCCTGTCAGCCTCACCCTGTAGACTACCTCCCCGACTCTTTCCAAGACCCGACAGGGCCCGATCCAGTTACTCTGCAGCTTGGGGGATTTCCCTTTGGTCCGCTTTGGGGCACAGACCCACACCAGGTCCTCCGCTTTGAAGTGAGTCCCTCTTGTATGCAGATCATAGTCTCTCTTCTGTCGGGCCACTGCAGTCTCAGCTTGTCCCCGCGCAAACTCAGGTGCTTGCTCCAGCCTCTGTCTTAGCTGGGTAGCATACTCTGGACCAGCTGGTACTTGGGGGGTATCTGGCGGGCGTCCATACGCCAGAGTGGGTGGGGTCCCGAGCTCCCTACCCAACATCAACAGGGCTGGTGTGCATCCCGTGGTCTCCTGTGTCGCTGAGCGGCAAGCCAATAAGACTAGGGGTAACTGCAGATCCCAGTCCTTCTGATCCTTTGCTACTACCAGCGGTAACACACTGTAACACTACACACACATCAGTAAATCACCCAGCGTTACAATATCTTCCGACAGCAATCACTTACATAGAGTGTTTGGTCTGAAACACGGGTCTGTCAGTCGCTCTGCTCTGCTGTAAGCCGAGGAGAAAACTTTCCTTGTATCCTACAACCTTTATCCAATGAGGAGAGAGAACGGCATAAAGGGGTGGTCCTCTCTGTGTGTGCAGCCAAGGGATGCGCGTGAATGTGGTGACATAGGGACGAGGGCGGGGACTGCTAACTCCATCGGCTGACAAGAAGTTAGCCAAAACGACCGGATCGCTTACTTCTGCTTTAATCCACATCAAAACATTATCCCGTTATGTACTAGATGTAGGTCAGTGATTCCCCTTTATCAACTCAGGACCCATGTGAAAACTTTTTTTATTTTAATGATAAAGATAGAACATTCAGGACTTAACTGAATGCAGGGGCATGCAGGAAGCTCCACAGTCACTATTGGAGCGTTTCCACCGGCACGGTACGACATGGCACGGCACGGTATTTGCGTGTTTCCACTAGCACGTAGTACCTGGTACCAGGTACTATTTTGGTAACGCCTCAGCCCTGGTTCCAAGCGAGCCGAAGCGATACTATAACGTTACGTCAGCCGACTGCCTTCCACTGATTGGGCAGAGTGCTGTCACTGAAGAGTCGCGAGCGCTACATCCGACGAGAATCAAACCCGGAAATTTCAAAAACAGAGCGGCAACAGCAACCACTGATCTGTACTGAGACTGTTGTTATTCCTTATCCCGAGTTAAATGATGCTGTGTGGAAAACCACGCTGTGGTCCGTAATCAAGGAACAGACAAGTGAGTTTGGAGCTGACAAGGAGAGAAAAAAGAGAGACGGACAATGTGGCCCCGCGATCAGCTCCACGGCACGCAAGTTTCGCTCAGCTGCGACCCCGCCCACGTCGAGGAGGTACTATGGTACTCTGTTGTAATGGAAACAGACTCGAACCGTACCGTGCCGTACCGTGCTAGTGGAAAAGCGCCATTACACAGCACACTGATGCTGCCAGTTGGAGGAGCATCCTGACTGAATCCTGAAGAAACCAGAGAATGGCTTTAGTTTGAGAGGATGACATGAGTTCACTTTCACGTTCACTAATAGTGGGGCAGTTCACAAAGCCACAGTTTGGTTTGGTTTACATTGTTATTGTTTTCCCTATTTTTAACTCTCCAGAAACACCATTCTGTTCATTTCATTTTATTAAAAATAAAGATCACCATGCTTCTTTATGACAGCATTGGTTTGTGAGACGGATGAAGCAGCTGTAGGCGTCTGTCAGTTATCCAGTCTTGGGAGTAACACGTTACAAAAGTAATGTATTACTGTTTGCTGTAACGCGGTAATATAACGCATTACAAATAAAATTTCGGTAATATTTTACCCGTTACAATCTGTTGTGTTTTCTACTTGTTTGTTTAGCAACACAATAACGGAGTCGGCAGAGACATTTATCACTTTTACTTCAGCTTCTCGTAGCATACAACCGGAAACAGGATATAACAAAACAATGACGTCATTACCCACTTAAAGATATAACAGAAATAAAATAAGTCTGTTCAATACACTACATCTCCTCCCCATGTAGACACAAAGCAATACAAAAGGAACATATGCTCTTGGCACCTCAGCCAATCTCTCAATGAACTTTTTTTTTCTCCTTTCTTTTACTTTTACATCAACTATATACAGTCCACACAGCTACTCTTTAGAAGCTAAGGCGCTGTGGCGGGTTACGGACCCGTGTAGGGTAACGTCAACAGCCTGTGCTGGTGAGTGTGGTGACACAGCTGGAGATGCAGCCGCCGATTCCTCAGTTACATGCGCTGCAGGTGATGTTACAGTTTCAGCAGCTGACGGAGATGTAGATGTTGCAGTAGGTGCTGTACTAACATCTGGGCACTCTTCCTGGGCTGCAGCCTCGGATCTTCTCAGCTGGTCAATGTGGCGTCTCCAGATGACTCCAGGGGTAATCTCCACTGTATAAGAGAGAGGTCCTGTTCGCTCTTTGACTTAAGCAGATATCCATTTGCGAAATCCTCTGTAATCTCTTGCGAGTACAGTCTCTCCCATGTCCAGTTCCCGAGTCATTCCTTGATCTTCACATTGTTTCATCTGTTTTTCCCGAACATTCCTTTGAAGGTTGGGTCTCAACAAATCCAACCGTGAGCGTAAGGAACGTCCCAAAAACAACATAGCAGGAGTCTGGTTTGTGGTAGAGTGGACTGCATTGCGATATGCAAACAAGAAGTTAGCGAGCTTCTGATGAAGTGTGATGTGTTCATCCCCCATTGCTCGCAGTGCATTTTTCAGACTCTGCACAAACCTCTCAGCCAAGCCGTTTGTTGAAGGGTGAAATGGGGCTGAGGTAATATGCCTAATTCCATTGCACCTGAGAAACTTCCCAAACTCCTCCGAAGTAAACTGTGGCCCATTGTCGCTAACTAGCTGCTCTGGGACCCCAGTTCTGGAAAACAGTTCTCTCAGCACCTGAATGGTGTGTCCTGATGTGGTGGAGCTCATAGTGAAAACCTCTGGCCATTTGGAACATGCATCAACCAACACTTGAAAAGTTGTATTCAAGAAAGGCCCCGCAAAATCAATATGAATCCTCTGCCAGGGTTTAGCGGGCCATTCCCATGGATGGAGAGGCGCAGCTTTTGGCATTTTCTGTACATGCTGACAGCCTGAACAGTGCGCAGCAAGCTTCTCTATTTGTTGATCAAGTCCTGGCCACCAGACAAAACTTCTTGCAAGTGCCTTCATCTTTGCAATCCCTAGATGTCCAACATGCAGCTCCTCCAGAACCTTAGCTTGCAGCTTGGCAGGAATGATGACTCTGAGGCCCCACATGATGCATCCATTATCCAAGGTGAGCTCTTCACGGCGTTGGTAGAACTGAGGAAACTGATCTTTCTGTGACATAGTCCAACCATTTAGCGTTGCAATGTACACTTGAGACAGAGTTGGATCTTTTCTTGTCTCACACTGTATCATCTCGATCTGAGAAATGGTGAACACATCAAGTGGTGTGTTCTCCTCTGAAGACTTTGTTGTGTCGCTTGTAGTGAGAGGCAAACGCGACAGTCCATCAGCATTAGCATGCTTATGTGTCCGCTTGAACTCTATTTTATACTTATGTCCTCCAAGGAACAAGGCCCACCTCTGCATTCGTGCAGCTGCAGTCAGTGGAATCCCTTTTTGTGGCCTGAAGATAGATACCAATGGCTGATGGTCTGTAATGAGAGTGAACTCTTTGCCATACAAATACTGATTGAAACGCTTGACTCCCCAGACAAGACTCAATGCTTCCCGGTCTATCTGGGCATAATTTCTCTCAGCAGGTGCAAGGGAGCGTGATGCGAAGGCAACTGGCCGCTCACTTCCATCATCCATAACATGCGACATCACCGCACCAATTCTGTATGCTGAGGCATCACAAGCCACCCTCACAGGCTTTTGTGGGTCAAAGTGTGTCAGCACAGTGTCAGAGGTTATCATTTTCTTCATCTCTTGAAACGCTTTTTCACACTGCTTTGTCCACAGCCATTTTCTTTCCGTCTGTAACAGCTCGTTTAGAGGGTGGAGCACTGTCGCTAGGTCTGGCAAAAACCTGTTGTAGTAATTTACAAAACCTAGGAAAGAACGCAGCTGTGATACATCCTGTGGCTGTGGGGCATTAACAACTGCTTGAATCTTCTTATCACACTTATGCAGTCCTTCCGCATCGATGACATGTCCGCAGTACGCAATGCTCGTCTTGAAAAACTCGCACTTGTCACGTCGTGCCCGAAGCCCATAATCCTCCAGTCTCTTTAAGACCCGCTGCAAGTTCTCTAGGTGCTCTGTGTCATTGGATCCTGTTATTATTATGTCGTCCAAATAACATTGAGTGCCTGGGCAGCCTTGGAGCACCTGATCCATGGCTCTTTGCCATATGGCTGGGGCTGAGGCAACTCCATAGACCAGTCTGTTGTAGCGATAAAGCCCTTTGAGTGTGTTTATTGTCAGAAACATCTTGGAATCTTCTTCCATTTCCATCTGCATGTAAGCTTCAGCCAAATCCACTTTACTGAACTTTTGTCCACCTGCAAGATTTGCGAATATATCTTCTATTCTTGGTAGTGGATACTGCTCTGCCTGAAGCACAGGATTTATGGAGACTTTAAAATCACCACACAGGCGGATGTTTTCTGTCTTTCTTGCCACAGGAACCACTGGTGTGGCCCACGGGCTCCAGTTAACCTTAGACAAGATTCCCTCAGTCTCCATCCTGTCAAGTTCAGCTTCCACTTTTTGTCGAACAGCATAGGGGACGGGTCGTGCCTTATGAAACTTAGGTGTGGCGTCACTGTCAAGCACTATCTTTCCCTTGATGTGACAAAGTGTTCCTATTCCTTTCTGGAACACTGGTGCAGCCTCTTGTAGGATTTCATCCAGTTTGTGTTGTGTAGTGGACTGGATGTTGGATGTAGTTCGTAGGCTCTTTATGGCTGTCCAGTCAAGGCGGATTTTTGATAACCAGGCACGTCCCCAGAGTGCTGGTCCACGTGTCTTCACCACATACAGGTTTAGCATACACTGTTGATCGTTGTATTTCACTTTCACTCGTGCCACACCAACAGGCGTTATCTTTTCACCTGTGTAGGTTTTAAGTATCTTCTTTGTGTGACACAGTTTCACATGTGTTAACTGTTTCTCAAACTCACTTTGTGACATTACTGAATATGCCGAACCTGTATCCAGTTCCATGATAATGGTCTTGCCATTCACTTGTGGTTTAAGCCAGATGGGTTCAGTGGCCTCACCGCTTTCATCAGGTTTCTCATCACTGACATTGTAGATCTCCAAACTGGCAATTCCAGTATCACTGTCTTCGTCTGATTTATCCGTCACTGCATGCACATTTCCTTTCTTAGTGTCTCTGTAAGACCTCTTTTCTGTTGTGTAAACTTTGAATTTGCCAGAACGGCATGCCTGCTGAATGTGTCCCACTTTGTTGCATTTATTGCACTTTACATTCCGGAATCTGCACTCAGCTGGTGTATGTGAACCTCTTCCACACCGGTAACAAAGCTCATTTTGGCTTTTTCCTTTCTGTCTGGTTACAGTGCTAAGTTTGTTAACATTTGCAGTCGTTTTTACTCCTGACTGTAACTCGACAGCATCTCTCGCGGCTGTTTCCATTGAAACTGCGATATCAAAAGCTCTTTTAAACTCCAGTTTTTCCTCTGTTAGCAATTTCTTCTGAATCCCTTCATTCAGTAGTCCGCATACCAGACGGTCTCTCAATGCATCATTTAGTCCCTGTCCAAACTCGCAATGTACGGATAGTCTCATTAACTCTGCTACATATGATGAGATGGACTCTCCTTCATGCTGGTTGCGCTTGTAAAATCTAAAACGTTCTGCAATCACCAGTGGTTTAGGTGTCAAGTGATTTCTCATGGTCTCTACTAGAGCATGGCTACCCGACCCGAGCCCGCGGGTAACCCGAGACCCGACGGGTATCGGGCCGGGCCTGGTTTTTAATTAATTAATTCGGGCCCGGGTCGGGTCGGGCTGCACGCGGACAGCTGGTCTTGGTCGTTGGTCGCGAGCGCTCTGAGCGGCGCGCGCGCCTGCCTATGTGTGTGTGTGTGTGTTGCTAGTGCCACTTCAGGTGGATCCGTGATCCAATCATCCGTCTGCAGTCTGGGCGGGGGAGCCCAGATGCAGGTTGGATGCAGCTGCCCTCTGGTGTCGCTGGGCACGTCTCTCCTCCTTCTCTGCTGGTTCCTGTCATGTATGAGTGAGGATGCTCTGGCACACACACGCACACACACGGCCGTGTCCATCTCTCTCTCTCTCTCTCTCTCTCTCCCTCCCTCTCTTTCTCTCTCTCTCCCGAGTCGTCTCACTTCCGAGCCGCTTGACGAGCGTCGCGCTGTTAAATGTCATTGAAAATAACGTGCATTTTGCATAATAACACTTCGGGTAACGGGTCGGGTTACCCGAAGTCGGGTTGGGCCTGGTTTTTAATTTATTAATTCGGGCTCGGTTCGGGTCGGGTTTGAGAGTCTCGGGCGAGGGCCGGGTACGGGCTTAATTTCCAGGCCCGTGCAGCCCTCTAGTCTCTACCAGAGCATTGTACTCCAACTCTGCTGGTTTATCTGGGGCAGTTAAATTCCTTAACAAGCTA
Source organism: Trachurus trachurus (assembly GCF_905171665.1). Classification (NCBI taxonomy): domain Eukaryota; kingdom Metazoa; phylum Chordata; class Actinopteri; order Carangiformes; family Carangidae; genus Trachurus; species Trachurus trachurus. The sequence continues at coordinate 4,522,540 of NC_139910.1, forward strand.
TAGGCTTTTCCCCCCATGGAGCTCAGAAGCACTGGCACAAATTTATCTTCTTCAATAGAATTTGCCTCAAAATACTGCTCCAACCTTTCACAGTATATGGTCCAGTCATCTGTGCTGCTGTCAAAAGGGTCGATTTTCCCAATGTAACCAGCCATCACGGAGTTAACTCACGCTACACGGCGCACCCCGCTAATTAACGGTGCGTCCCTTTGAAGACGCCCGACCTCGCCTGGCAATAGCTCCGTCTGAATCTCCCTTTAGATCCGCGGCAACTTCGTCTCCTTTCCTCCGTCACAGAGCTCGGATCCGCGCGCAGGGTGACAGGTAAAATGTTGCACGTTGTTCCATTAATAATCCTCGTCGCCACTGTTGTGTTTTCTACTTGTTTGTTTAGCAACACAATAACGGAGTCGGCAGAGACGTTTATCACTTTTACTTCAGCTTCTCGTAGCATACAACCGGAAACAGGATATAACAAAACAATGACGTCATTACCCACTTAAAGATATAACAGAAATAAAATAAGTCTGTTCAATACACTACACAATCTATTGCGGTGGCTGTTTTTGCATCTTTATTTAGCATGTCTACACCTCAAGCAGCGAAAGCTATGGTAGTAAAGTGGTTAGAGCCAGTGGCGTGCACAGGGGGGGGGGCGCCCCCCCCCCTCGTGGCCCAATTGTTGAAAAATGCGTGCTAAAGTGCCCCCTGGGAGCCAAAACGCGCGTTAAAGTGCCCTCTTGGAAGCCAAAACACGTGCTAAAGTGTCCTCATGGGGGGCAAAACGTGTGCTAAAGTGCCCTCTAGGAGCTAAAACGTGTGCTAAAGTGCCCTCTAGGAGCCAAAACGTGTGCTAAAGAGCCCTCTAGGAGCCACAATGCGTGCTAAAGTGCCCTCTAGGAACTGAAACGCGTGCTTAGGTGCCCTCTTGGGAGCCAAAACGCGTGCTTAAGTGCCCTCTAGGAGCCAAAACGTTTGCTAAAGTGCCCTCATGGTAGCCAAAACGTGTGCTAAAGTGCCCCCTGGGAGCCAAAACGCGCGTTAAAGTGCCCTCTTGGAAGCCAAAACACTTGCTAAAGTGTCCTCATGGGGGGCAAAACGTGTGCTAAAGTGCCCTCTAGGAGCCAAAACGTGTGCTAAAGAGCCCTCTAGGAGCCACAATGCGTGCTAAAGTTCCCTCTAGGAACTGAAACGCGTGCTTAAGTGCCCTCTTGGGAGCCAAAACGCGTGCTTAAGTGCCCTCTAGGAGCCAAAACGTTTGCTAAAGTGCCCTCATGGTAGCCAAAACGTGTGCTAAAGTGCCCTCTAGGAGCCAAAACACATGTTAAAGTGCCCTCTTGGAAGCTAAAACATATGTTAAAGTGCCCTTGGAAGCCAAAACGTGTGCTAAAGTGCCCTCTTGGGAGCCAAAACACGTGTTAAAACAGGCCACATCGATGTTTTTTAGTCTTAAGGTATTGATATTATAAAACAGGCCAAATCAACGTTTAAAAAGGCCAAATTTTTTTCGCCGCCGACCTGTGGTCGCTGGCCAAACGCACCATGTCGCTACAGTCTCACTCTTGTCATTTTCTGAAACTTGGCAGCCCTGAAAGTGCCCTCTAGGAGCCACATCTAGGAACCAAAACGTGTGCTAAAGTGCCCTCTTGGGAGCCAAAACACGTGTTAAAGTGCCCCCTTGGAAGCCAAAATGCGTGCTAAAGTGCTCTCTAGGAGCCAAAACGTGTGCTAAAGTGCCCTCTTGGGGGCCAAAACACGTGTTAAAACAGGCCCAATCGATGTTTTTTTAGTCTTAAGGTATCGATATTAAGACAGGCCAAATCGATGTTAAAAAAGGCCAAAAAAATTTCGCCGCCGACCTATGGTCGCCGGCCAAACGCACCATGTCGCTACAGTCTCACTCTTGTCATTTTCTGAAACTTGGCAGCCCTGAAAGTGCCCTCTAGGAGCCACATCTAGGAGCCAAAACACGTGTTAAAGTGCCTTCAGGGAAGCCAAAACACGTGCTTAAGTGCCCTCTTCAGTGGCGAGGACGCGCTATTAGGTGCCCCTTTTTTTCCTTTTCGCCCCTGCCCTTCAAAAAGTCTGTGCACGCCACTGGTTAGAGCAGTGATTTTCAACCACTGTGTGCCGTGGAAAATTGTCTAATTTCACTTAAAGCAGATATCAGTGGAATGTTTTTGTTAATATAAGTCCTAAATAGTCCTATTTTCCGTCAGCAATCACTTACATGAAGTATTTCAGCCTAAACACGAGTCTCTCCGTCACTCTGCTCTGCTGTAACCCGAGGAGAAAATTTTCCTTGTGGGATACAAGTGTTATCCAATGAGGAGAGAGAACGGCATGAAGGGCTGTGTGTGCAGCCAAGGGATGCGCGTGAATGTGGTGACGTAGCACGAGGACCAATTGATGCCTGACAAGGGCGGGGGCTGCTAACTCATGGTGCGTTCAAAGAAACTCGTACTTTGTGTTTTTCCTTCCTGTGAAGTCATACCAGTTCGATCTGGTACGAGTTCACGGGTCGGAAGTTACGAGTGGCCGTTATAGGGAACTTTCACAGACAACAGGATGGTAAAAACACGAGCTACGGGTTACCTGGAACGCTACCAAGTCGTAGTTGTGACTTGAAGCTGTAACTTACGGTTTCAAAAGCCTGCCTTGAACGCAGCATTAGCCGAAACGGCCGTGAAGCTGATATCTGCTTTAAGTGTTTCAAAAAAATGTTGTGTTGATTGCTGCAAATAGTTCTGTGTGCCAGTTTGTAGCATCGTAGTAAGAAGCAGCCGTGACTTTACTTTACTCACTTTACAAAAAAATAAACTGGGAGGACGTAGGATGTAGAATATGCGGTTTTTTTGTTTTTTTTGTTGTTGTTGCTCTGTAAAAAATGTTTTAAATTGAGTGAACGAAAAATGTTAATTTAAGAAGGGTAGGCAAAATAAGCTGATGCTTCAGCCTACACCTTTTCGGTCAAAGTAAATTGATTTGCTTGTTGTGTTTTTGTTCTGATTTATTTTGTTTTGTATTTATACCTTTTATATTTGTCTACTGTATTTGTTTTTGAGACCGAAATAAACATACTACTACTACTACGTCGTAGGTAGCATTCACAGGTAGCATTGCATGTAGCTTCAGGCAGTAACTTCTCTTCTTCTTCTCTTCTCTACTCTACTCCTGCTGTCTACTCTACTCACAGCGCCTCTAGCATTCAGGAGGAAACACCACACAGTTCAGTGCCAGTGTTGAGCGTCGGAGCTCTTCAATGCAGTGGCCGGCAGGGTAGTTAAATGATTTTTCTTGCCAGTAGGTGGCAGCAGGTAGCGTTATGATCTTGGCACGGACTCGGACTGGCGGAGCAGTCTCAAAGGGATTTAATATTCAAGCAGGCAAGCTGAGGTTTTTTTTATTATTATTTAATTATAGTAATTAGTAATTACGCACAACCATGTGGGTATTCCTCTATATTGTTGATTAAGTTTGGTGTTGTTCTGAGCCTTATTTGTGGTGGTCTGCGTGGCTACATTGTCTGCAGTGCTGTTGTGCGGTCTTTGCTAACATTGCTATAACTATGTCAAAGGAATTTTAAATCAAAAGCAACTGGACTTGTTTATTGTCTAGGAAGATGTTTCACCTCTCATCCAAGAGGCTTCATCAGTTCATGCTCGCATCTGACCAGGCTGGGACTGGTCCAACTATCTGGTGTGGAGTAGGGATGGCTCGATACCACTTTTTCATGTCCGATACCGATATTGCAATTTAGAATATCGGCCGATACCGATATCAATCCGATACCGTCTTTTCTCCTGTTCATGTTATACATATAATTTGTATAGACGTAGGCTACTTTGCTTAATATGGACATCTAAAAACACCATGTTCAAACTGTGCAACAAATATTCTGCTCCCCTAAAGGAAGAAATAAAATACATATGAATCCTGGGTTTCCCCCAGAAAACTTGTATAACAGATTAATTAATGGAGTTGTATAATTCAGAAGGCGTGATCCCATTAGGCTTTAAGATCAATTTTAAAAGTTGACTGTAAATTTGAAAATATTATTATTATCATGTGTTATTGTAAGACATTTATGTAACACCAGGTCTTACAGATTGTACTCTTGAAATGCTGTTCAACCAACCACAAAAATAGATAATAAAATTATCCCATAGATAAATAATATCAACTGTCTGCACTAAAAACTAAAAATCAACTGCCGGGTGTCTCCAGAGATTTTTTATTTTTTTCCTCAGAGACTTTTACAATCTGGAGACATGTAAACATGACCACGTGTCTTTTTCGTCATGAGAGATAGAGATACAGTAGCTTTTTTTACAGACTCCCAGTCCAATAAAAAAGAAAGAAAGAAACAGGCAACAGATTACTAACAGTCAGACAGATAAACAAACAAGACAGCACACTGTCCACACAAGCTAATGTCAGGATTAAAAAAAACAGGAAAACTGACATTCGTGTTCATTCGTGTTCACCTTTCGTGTACGACGTTCCGGTCAACTATTTATTAAATTGGATCATCAAAGGAATCAGATACAAGAAACTCTCCTGTTCAGGAAATCGCAGTCTGCAAGCAGTTAGCTGCAACCACCATCCCAAGAGAGCCAGAATTCTCTGTCTTCTACTCAAGACAAAAACGTTACATTAATTTTAATAAAATCGCACTATGTGTGTGTAATTAACTCTTATTGGTCAGAAACAGGTGGGGAGTGGCTGTGGTTTAAACTTAGCCCTCCCTTCGTTGGTGCCCTCTGGCTGGCACATGTTGGTCCCATCTTCCCAGCACACGAACCTCTGGGCCTGAAACACAACAAAACCCTCCCTACACTGACATAACTTAACTCATTGAGTGCCGCGCTCCTTTCCAAAGTTTTAGTCAAGTGTACCGGCAATTTAGACCATTTTTGACTTTTTATGTAGAGCCATAGTGTATTCTATATTATTGCCACCAACACATACTGTAGCTCAATTGAAAGGTTTAACTTTATGCTTCAAATGACCACAAACCGTTTGTTTCTACGTGCCTCCGTTCCTGAGAAAACTCAAGCTAAACATGGCTGGGTTTCACCAAAATCCCTCCTTTTTTTCTAGAAAAGGAGATACAGCGTCTTTTATGAAAGGTGCGCTGTTTGTGTCTGTCGCTCTTCTGACACTCGCATTTCTGGATCAAAGGGCTCGTATAAGATAAATATATACAACAATTGTTGTTCTATTCACAAAACCACCATCGGGGGCGGGGGGGGCGCCACTAAACAACAATAACACAGACGCACCGTGCCGTGTCACAGCTTCTCCCCGCGGAACGTGAGGGTCAGCCGGCCACCGCGGCTCGCAAACACCGGTCCCGCCGGTGGTCGCGGTCCTTCTGTGGTACGGGTCGGTGGTGCCGGTCTGCTTTGACCCAGAGACCATCAGATTTTACCGCGGGAGGACTTTGGGGAGGACACGGTGTTGCTCCAGATGAAGACCGGGCGGGACAGTCGGCTGAGAGCTTCCTGTTTCTGCTCCGAGCTGCTGCAGCAGCGCGGGTGAGAGCAGAGCAGCTGCTGCATCTGCATGCAGAACTCCGTTTGCAGAAGCCGAGTTATGATAAAAACTTCCAGATCATGAGCTGTCATGTGAATTTGATCGTCATCTATTTCAGTTCTGCTCGTCGTAGAGTCCCCAAATTTACATATAATGTGTATTAAAGTGTCTATTTTCATAATTTAAAAAAAAAGCAAAAAACAAAAAAAGTGGCGTACGTCATTTTCCACGCCAACGTTCAGATGTATCAAAAGTGAAATGACCGTGGAAATGTGCGGTGGCCCACGCCAACTCCATAGCTGGCGTACACACGTTTCTACAGCTATTGCTGCTAGGTGAAGCTGTGAAACTGTTAATAGTGTGAAAACAATTAGTCCTCAGAGTAATGTGCACATCAGAGACACATTTATGAACAACTAACCCATCCACATGTTGCAATTAGATAGGTGGATAGAAAAGCATGCGCAAAGTGGTGCAGAAAATAGCATCAGCTTTAGTCTTAAGATATTGCAGATGCTGCAGTGCGAAGTGCACACGAGTCCCGGAGGTTTTTTTTTGCACATGATGACTCTTTTGGTTTCTGAGGGCAATTCTCTTGGAACTGAGCGCAGTGCGCTGCAACCGGCCTGAGAGTGCGACAGTGCTGACCACACTGTGAACAGGAAGCATTTTTATACTATAAATGTGCAGATCATATGTGATGCGTAAATGCATCACATATTAACAAACATTGTGGCGAGATGGGTTACACCCCGCCTTTCCGAAGCCCCGCCTTTCCGACAATAGACTTCCATTCATCGTAATAGCGGGGTTTTCTATTTTTTCTAAAGACCCCGCTATTCCGAAAAGGCTATTGGGGGAAACCCCCAGTGCGCACTGCGCATTGATCCTTTTTTCCTTTTTGGCAAATACTTCATATTAATGACATATAACGTTCATTATGCTTCTAGCCTGTCTAGCCTCTACCTGGTCTTTTTACTAAACTTAACCAACTCCTTTCTTCATTGCCTAAGCCGGCAGCACGAGCGGCGGCTGCAGCAGCCTCGCGCCCGTGTGAGCTCAAGCCGGCTTCAGCCGCGCTGGAGCGGAGCAGGGGGGGAGAAAAAAGTGTATTTCTTTTACTGTGTGGGAGATCTCCAACAACAGAGTCGGGGAGAAAGCAAGTGGGACAGATCTGCCCAGTCTCTGAGCAGCGCACGTTTCACAGACAAGCCACAAAGCAGAATGTAAACAACATCACGCGGTTCAGCACCTTGGACATTGGACAGCTGCGGGGGGAGGGTGTCGGAACAGCGGTGTTTCGAAGTGGGGGTATTTCGGAACAGCGGGGTGTCAAAGTGGAGGTGTGTCGGAATGGAGAGCTGTCCCCGGCGAGATGGCAGGTTCAGCGCACGATTCATTCATTCAGCATAGTTGGGGACAGATTACAGGCTGGGACTGTATGCGCGCAAAGTAAATGTATTTGTTTAATTGTCCTATAACCCCCCGATGCACATTGAGCATGTCTGCCGAAATATCACACTGTCAGTGACTTTCTTTTTGCTGGTTAAACTACACAGACTGTGTGAAGTACTTAATGTCAATAAACACATGCCTAAAGTTGGACATGTGTCTTTATCAGCCTCCCTGGCGCACTTCTGCATTTATTTACTACGCGATCTGTGTATAAAAGAAGGCAAATAAAATTGTAAATCCATTTCACATAATTTAATTAGAGTACATTGTCTGCTTTCATTTGGGATGACAGCGGTCCTCCGCTTCACGTTCACCTTTATATAACACACACACTCTCCCACCCCCTTTGTGATGGTGCCGGAGGACGGCAAAAAAAAAAAAAGAGAAAAAAAAAGATGCTTACACGGCTCAACTTTATCGAGGAGCACCTTCAACTCAAATTTGGTTAAATTGCTGTTCCTCACAGTTTTTCATGGTGTTATCTGACCGTAAAGAGAAGGGAATCTTTGGTGCAGGCCTTATTTACATTGATTTGCATATTTAAATGGGGGCGTGGACAGGGAGGAGATTACCACTTCGGCATGTGCGCTCAATTCCACGTTGATTGGGATGTACAAAGGAAAAGTGCTTGGATCCATGTGTAGCCCGGCAGTCTGAACAGCCATTCTAGTATCAGATTATCCATGTTTTCAGGTTTTGGTGGCTCACCGCTGCCGCCTAGTGGTGTAACTGAGCGATAGGAAGTGGTGCACTGACGAGTTTTCCAGTCAGAAAAAACAACAGACACGAGTGTGGAGAGTGAGCTTAGCAGCATCAGCCAAGAGCTGTTATTAGCATAAAACAATAGTTCACTACTTGTCTTTAAAGTAGGAAGTAGCAAAGCTACGTTAGAAGAGTTTTTTGACCGTGGAAAGAGAAGTCGTCCGACGTCGCGGAGGTTCCTGACCCGTCCGACGACGTGGCTATTGAATATCCCGGTGAGTTAGCTGTTAGCAAACACGGTGAATTAGCACATTCAACTAGCACGGTGAATTAGCATTCTGGTTGATAACTTGAAAAAGGTTTATAATTTCGGACTGTGGATTTATTGTGTTAAAAAACCAGTCGGGATAAGCTGATAAGCTCATGGTGATATTACGAACGGTGTGTTTATTTTGAAAATGTGTAAATACTGTGAAAAAATGCTAATTAGGCCTGTTGGTCAGCTAATTCAACTAATTTAGCAGACATGGTTAATATTATGTGGTTAATGTGTGAATATGTTATTTGTGAACTATTTTACTAAGCATATGATGCAAAGGTTAAGGTATATGTGAGTGTAATGTTATTATGTGAAGTATGAGGGATTGTGTGATAGTGTGTGTAACTCTGAGAGATAAAAAAAAAAGAGAGAAAGAGACAACACACAGTGGACTTTTGATAAGGACAATTATTAATTTCCCCTGCACCTTTTGTGCAGGCTGGTTTTTTTGTTGAGCTGTCTACAGACTGGATCGAGTGCTCAAGCTGCCTTCATCCCGCTGCCTTCTGGTTTCCCCCTCATCATTCCCCTCCATCACTGCTCATCCCCATCGTCGTCAGTCCCCTCTCCTCTACTCACCTCACAGCCTTCATCATCTGTAACCAGGATGGACAGTCTTTCTCATAAAGGGTGGTAGGAAACTTGAGTGCACTCAAAAAGTAAACTGAAACATTCACAAACTTGGGTTGAGTAACCAAAGACTGACTCATACTCACCCTGTTCACACAAGTGTACTTTTTTTGTTTATTGAGATCTCAATTTTTTTTTTTTTTTTTTTGCTTTTTATTTTGGTTGGGTCCCAACAATTTATTTGTAAATTTATGTGTACATTGATACAAGGTTGAATACAAGTTATCGCTAAATTTCATGGTGGTAATTAAGTTGCCATATTTGTTTTGATATTGATAATTTAACTTCAAATTGGGCCATGTGTGTTTAAATTAGGTCATGCCCAATTGTGTACCAGGTTAAAGGTCCTCGTTACAAATATAAAAAGGTGTATTGAAGGGAAATAATCCATTTAAAGCTATTAAGCTATTGGTTAACTCAAAGGTGAATACCGGATAACAAGTGAAACAAACCGTTAAAGATTGAAACAGAAAACAATACAGTGGATTTAAACAGTATAACGGTTGGTGTGAGTTATTGTGGGAAGAAATAAAAGTGTTAATTTGCTACTTTACTGCTCTATTTCTACTTTCCGTCTCCTCTTAGAACCTAGACATTAGATATACCTGCGGGGTTGGTGTACCACACGCCAGGTGGGTTACACATGCGTACGCACACTTTGATACATCTGATTTTCTTTGTGCGTACGACAGTTTCTGGATTTTGGCGTACGACAGTTTCTGGATTTTGGCGTACGCCATGTTTCAGTATGAAATCCACGCAAGTCTTGATACATGAGGCCCCTGGTGAAACAGTGGTCTGATGAGCATGATGTCCGTGACGTGTCCTGTTATGCGCGACGAAGTTATGAGGTTGTCAGGTGATGAAAAAGACAACTGATCACGTGTTGTCGGAGCACAAAGACTGATTAAAAAATGTGTGGCGCAGTGGTTAAGGCGGCCGCCCCATGTAGAGGCTACAGTCCTCAACGCAGGCGTCCCCGGTTCGAATTCTGCATCGGGCAGGGGCCTCATTTATCATTGTGGATACACGTTTTTTTACACGCTCTTTCCCCCGTTTTGTGCGTACGCACTTTTCTCCGCCTAATTTGGGATCTATCAAACCAAAACCTGTCGGGAGAAAGTGCCGAAATTTACGACCAGTCTGACCCTGGCGTACCGGCATTTACACGCTTTTTGAAGAACAGGAGGAATTGGCGACGCCGCTGCTGAGTCAGAGAACTGCAGTATGCGAGGGAGAGAGGAGCGCGGACACTGTTTGAAGTAGCAAGTGGTGGTGGTGATGACCCCCCACCACCACCACCACCACCTCACACGTGTTGGCGTCGGCACTTTACATGAAAAGCACAGCGACTCAGATTTTTCCCCTGTGCATTTACACTAGTTTGCTCCTAAATACTGGCTTTATAAAACAAATTTCGTTTTCTTTTGATATCATATTGATATTTTTCCCCTGCATGTAGGCTACACCTCTTCCACAACCAGTCTGTCCAGTCTGGAAAATAATTTCTGCGACTCGCGTGTGTTACGTAGCCAGACTGGACACACACAAGCAAGCAGCAAGCACAATAATGTCGGCGCAAATCAAAGCAAATGAGAAAACATGATCGATATTTTTTGTGTGAATAATATTTATTGTATTTAACAAAAATGGGTGCTGCCCCTTTAGGAAAAGTCACAGACTGGTGGACTTCAATGTTTTTTTAAATTTTTTTTTTATATATATATAGGTAGCTATGCACAAATGAAAATCAAAGTTGTGAACGGCAGTTGGGGGTTAGTGGAAAGGGGTGCAAAGTAGTAGCCTACTAACTGGCAGTGGAAACCCTGCTTTAAATTATTATGACATAATCTATTCTAAAATAAGGGGCAGAATAAATATGATTCTTCTTCTTTCTGTTCTGTTTCATTTAGATTTGGGAGTTTTTTGTTTTTATTGTAGCCTTTCAATGCAAGATGATGTTTCTGACTGATATTGCCGTGTTACCGTGTATCTCGCTTTCAGAGAAATTCCGCTTCTTTCTCCGCTCTCCGTCCGTCTATTGTCTTCACCGTCTTCCACTGACGTCATTCCACACGTTTCCAGAGTGCACATGGCTAGTTAATATGCACATACTGTTTTGCATTGACCATATATGGTTGTGTGGGGCCGTTTAGGGGGCTGGGTATGAGGCTTGTTCTCATCCACGCTTTTCTCGGGTCCGGTGTGATTTATCAAGGGAAATACCGTGCAGCCGTGTGTACGCGGAGTTTGATAGATCTGAAAAGAGTGTATATTTTTTGGTCGTACGCACATTTTGCCTTTCCGTCGTACTGAAAATTTAAGAGGACTTTTACACCCTCTTTGATAAATGAGGCCCCAGACCTTTCCTGCATGTCATTCCCCCTCTCTCTGCCTCCCCCTTTCCTGTCTATCTATACTGTGTGCTATCAAATAAAGGCAAAAACGCCAAAAAAAAAAAACTTAAATAAATAAATACAGTCAGTCAAAGTGAAGCGCTGGAGCCGCGGACCGATTCCCGACCGTCACCGACAAACATCTTATACGTCCTTGTATCCTACAAGATTTATCCAATGAGGAGAGAGAACGGCATGAAGGGCTGTGTGTGCAGCCAAGGGATGCGCGTGAATGTGGTGACGTAGGGACGAGGACCAATAGATCCATGACGAGGGCGGGGGCTGCTAACTAACGAAGTTAGCCAAAATGACCGGATCGCTTACTTCTAATTTAATGTTTGTGTGGCAGCGCTACAGTGCCACACACGCTCCACACAGGCCTGGAGTATTTACTACAGCAGTGGTTCCCAAAGTGGGGTACGCGTACCCCTAGGGGTACGTGAGCACATTGCAGGGGGTACGTAGAAACATTAATTAATTTATTACCATAAGTAGATATTCCGAGTCACTTCATAAGCCCATTACTGAAATAGTACGTGCGCCACAACTAGTTCCCCCCAGAAGCAGGGACGTGCACATGACTATAGAGGGGCAGGGGCTCAACATCAGAAAAGGGCAGTATGTACAATTTTTTCAGGCCTTAATATCAAAATAAATAAATTAAAATAAATTACAGTTATTATTTAGTCGGTAGAGAAAGCCTGCATGCCTTCAGGACTGCAGTCAACACGCTTGACCAATTTCCCAACTTCGAAACAGAGTCATGACTTCTGAACTGGTAGGCAAGACTTATATGGTATTGGGTGCACATTAACATGGCTTGCAGAAAAAAAAATCATGTGAGAAATAGAAGTAGGCTAAGCCTACAGGCTACACACACAAAACCAAGAAATGACTACTGTGACTGCTACTGTGCATATTTCAGAACAGCAGCAATATTTACAACAGCAAAGTCACACCAGTAACTCAATATCTGGAAACAAATTCAAATAGTCAGTGAAATCAAGCTGAGTGAGTGATTCCTCCTGTTGCTGTTGTTGTTCACTACATTCAGGTGATGTTAGACAGAGGACGGGGTGGGGCTTAACTCTTAACAAGCAGTGAGCTAAACAAACACAAATGGCGCTTTTCTGAAATATGACTCATATTAAGCTAATTGAATAAGTGGACGGCGACTTGTCAGAACCGACAAGGAAGTTATGGTGGTGGATTTAACTCACAAGATTCGACACAAGTCGCTCCAAGTTGGGCCGTTTAGGGGGCGGGATATGAGGCGTGTCCATATCAGCAATTTTCTTGGGTCCGGTGTGATTTATCAATGGAAATAGCGGAGAGTTGTGCATACGCACAGTTTGATAGATCTGAAAAGAGTGTAAATATTTTGGGTGTACGCCATTTTTGGCTTTTCGTCGTAGCACTTTTACACCCTGTTTGATAAATGAGGCCCCAGATTGCTTTCGCGGGTATGTGGTGTTCTGTCCTTGGGATGTACCAGTCTCTGTCTGAGTGTGTTGCTGGGTTTGAAATACACAGGGATACAGTGTTTGTTTAAAATCCTCCTGAGTTTTTCTGATACTCCAGACACATATGGGATGACAATTTTGTTTCTCTTGCTTTGTTTTTCTTTTTCAACCACTTTGCTGGTTTTCTTTCTGGAAGCAGCTGCAGTTTTCACAAAGGTCCAGCCAGGGTAACCACAAGTTGTGAGGGCGCCTCTCAGGTGCTTGTGTTCTGCCCCTTGGGCCTGTGAGCTGGTGGGCACGTTATCAGCTCTGTGTTGCAGGGTTCTGATAACACCAAGCTTGTGTTCCAGAGGGTGGTGTGAGTTGAAAAGTAGATATTGGTCTGTGTGGGTTTTCTGTATACCCCAATGTGGAGGCTCCTGTCCTTTTTCATATGGACGTCACAATCTAAGAAAGGCAGACTATTGGTCCTTGACATCTTCCCTGGTGAACTTGATGTTTCAGTCCACTGAGTTAATGTGTTTGGTAAAAGCTTGCACCTCTTTGGTTTTGATTATTGCTATAACTAGAGAAAGCAACGATCGGCAGACTTCATCTCTTGGTGGGGGGGTCTAACTCGGTGTCATGGTGTGTTACACCATGGTTTACACTTACACCAGAATTTCCCTTTAAAAGTCATTTATGCGCCGTTACGCACAGCGCACGCCCTTCCTCCAGTGCGCTCCTCTCCTCTCCTCCCTCTCCAGTACCTGGCTGCTCAGCTCAGTCTCTCAGTCTCGACACTGCAGGCTGTCAGAGGGGAACACTCTGGGCCTTCAAGGTATTCAGTGAAGGCCTAAGAAAAAATATTGAAAGAATTTTTGTACTACTATATATTTATTTATTTATTTTCCCAATAATTGTATTCAGTGAGTAACACACAAGTAATATTTTCTAGATCATTGTTATAAAGTTGGACTAATATTTCTTGGGGAACAATGGGTTAATATAATGGAACGGGAAATGGACCAATCACAATTTTTCTTCCAACGGTATCTGGGCAGTAAATCATTGACTCCCCCTGCAGGACCTTCGGTGGCTGTGACGGAAGGCCCGTGTAATGCAAGTCAATGTGTCCGCAGCAGCAGCAGCAGCAGCAGCAGCACAGAACTGAATTTGTACTGTAAACCTACAATTTGCATATACCGGTAGTTTGATAACCATTAAGGCCAGTGAAAAATGGCTGAGCATTTGCAAAGAGCTTGTGCCTTTTTCCCATGTCACCTCAGGAGGTGTTTGTTTTATAGCCACTTTTGGCAGAAATATTAAATCTACAGTGAAATTCAACTGTGTCTAAGCTCAAACAAACACAAAAAACATTATCAAAAATACATCTTTAGTTGTTGAACAGCTCATGATTGACATTTTACTTTCATTCCAGCTAAACAAATAAGTGAATGTCTGATTTGCTTGTTTCATTTTTTTTTTTTTTTAAACAAGTGATTCATGATAGCCAGCTTTGAATGACTGTTTTTCCAGAATCACCTTGTGTGTTGTGAAGCCAGTTAGGGCAAAGAAACATGTAATATGCCGACCATCCATGTGACAAGGCTCTGGCTATTATTTATATTGCTATGTTTAATTTTTTATTGCTACATGGTCCTATTGAAGGCCCAGGGTCTGGATCCACGGTTCGCCACTGCAGGCTGTTAATACCCCCTAACTGAACCTGTTTGCAGCTTTGCACAGTAGTGATTAAACCTCTACATTTCTCCATTGTGTTTTATAGTACACAACCTACAAGATCAAAAAAGACAATGGCACCTTTTACCCTTTTGTCTTGAGTGACATTGTTGGCCTGGATCGAGGTGTCTGTGTGGAAGATATTAAACTGGCTCTAAGGGGACATATAAAGGATGACTACGAGGTACAGCTGCTGCAAACTCACACACACACACACACACACACACACACACACACACACACACACACACACACACACACAAACATCTAACTGTATTCAAATTTGATTTTCAGTTCAGAACTGGACACAGGATAACAGAAAATGATCCATGCTACAACAAGACCCCTGAATTCACAGACAGAGTCCATGTTCTGGTTCTTGTCATTAGTGTCGACTCAGTAACTTTAATGAATAATGACACGGTGAATAAAATTCGGGAAATCAAAGAAGAAGCGATGGCCCTTGGTAAGAACATAGATGTTAATTCAGTTTATTATTCCCTTTAGTGTTTTCATCACAACATTTTAAAGGGACAACAAGGAGTTTCTATTCGGTTATAAAAAAAGTCTCACGTTAATGTGGATGAATCTCCGCTACCCACACTTGTTAATGGGCCCATTTTCGATAAATATATCGTTCTGTCTCTATCGTTATTTTGTTATTATTAGTGGTGGCGGAAATGCTGGTCGAGCCGACCAGCGTTTCCTTAATGAGAATAACGCAGCCGAATCGCCGTTTATGGTCGGAACTACGACAGTAACTGAACCTCTTTGAACCTCTGACTTCAATTATTGATGAATGAAAACATGAGTCCGTCTTGCGCCGGTCAAAGAATTTTACGGTGCGCGCGGAGGCTCATAAATGTAGTGTGAAAACGCTTCTCTTTTCCAAAACTCCTCGTTGTCCCTTTAATGTTGTACTCTACTTGAAAGCCCATACCATAGTTTGTTCTTTTCTCCATTGACAAAGAAAAGCAGCTTAAGTTTGTTTGTATAGTTGATAATAATGATATCATTTTCTGCCTGTTTTTCTTGCAGATATTCGTCTAGTTGCTATTGTCACCAAAATTGACCAAGTCCACGAGGAAGTCAAAAAAGACTTAAAGAAGGTCTACATGCTCCCGTATGTAAAGGAAAAGGTATATTTAATTAGTAATCCTTTTTTTGGGTGGGCGGGCGTCTAGTACAGAGACAGACTGACAGATAGTTGTGCTATGTTGTAAAATAATCTAAATACTATAATATTTTTTCTATAATATAACATGAGCATGATAGGACTTAAAATACCTCTCCCTAATATATGGGGTTGTGCAGTCTTGAAAATAAAACCTATAAAATGTTAAAGTCCCTGGAAAGTGAAATTGGAGTTTTGTTTCAAAATATATTAAAAGTGTTCGAAATTTATTGATAAAAACATGCAAAAAGACTCATTTCTGTGCAGTGCTTAATTTTAGAGGTTAGGGTTTCACAGTTTCACTCTGCTTCAGTGGTCTTTGTTTTTAAGGGCAGGCTTACAGAGGGGGCGCCGTGACGCACTGGCGTCCCTACTTTCATAACTCCTCCCATGTGCACAGTAATATTGTAAATACTTCAAGAATGCCAACGAGCGTCTGCTGCCACTATACCCCTAGAGCTACCAGCGCCGCCGGAGCTCCCAGTCCACTAGCTTGGTCTCTGTCTTAATAAAATGTAATGCAGACTTATCAGGTCATTGTAAAACATTTATTTATTGATGTAAATGTGGTGTTATTTGAACATAGTCTATACAGATCCCAGAGGCAGCTGCTCTTATGTGAAACATGAAGCTCCACTTTTAATTCAAACAAACTAATGAGACAGCCACAGTGGGACCAGCCGGCGCCCGGTGGCAAAACTCTAAAAGCCAAAACAGCCACAGTCCAGGTGAACCTCTGCAGCGTCCGTCCCACAGCTCACCGCCACAGCAACGGCTACCCCGGCAACAACACTGAGGGCCGCCGCCGTCAGCAGACGAATCTCTGCTTGCCCTGATAGCATTAGCTCGGCGGCTAGCGCTAGGCCCGTCGTCCTGTGCTGACGGTGGCGGCCCTCATTGTTGTTGTGGTGTAGCCTTCAAGGCTCCCGTTGCTGTGGCGGTGAGCCGTGGGTCCGATGCTGCAGTGGCTCGGGACCATGGAGGCTCGGGGTGAACGGGACGAACGGGGCTAGCCGCCGAGCTAACGCGTTAGCGCCGGGCTAGTCGAGCTAACGCGTTAGCGCCGGGCTATTAGCCGCCGAGCTAACGCTATCAGGGTAGCGGAGATTCGTGTGCCCCCAGCATATTTCCCTCACTGCTCAGTGTGTATCCGAGACATTCAGATAAGAGCTGGACTCAGGCTCAGGCTCAAGCCCGTAGCTGCTCGGGTACGATGTGACAGTTAGCAGTAGGCCATTTGATTGACAGTTGAAACTTGACGAAGCTCAGCAAGTGGGCGGGGCTTATGTGCCTGCAGCAGACATCCAGAGCTGAGAGAACTGCCTCATTTAGTCATGATTTTAAAACCTAATTTCACCTACTAAACGAATTTTTCTAGCATCCAAAATTGGCAGGATGGTTAATAGGACATATGTCTGGGATGTGATTAACTCAGAAAACGAATCCAGTGTCACTTTTCAGGGACTTTAATCTTGACTAAGATAATTTCCTGTAGGTGTCAAGCAAATCAGTCCAATAAATTGAATTTTAGAAATTTGTTCTGGCCTGAAGAAAATGTTTACAATATTATGTTGTGTTGTTTATGAAACAGGTCAGCACATTGGGCGAATGTTAATTAGCCCAATGTGCAACCCATGATCTTTTCCTGAACCTAAGCAAGCCTTGACCTTAATTGTAGTAACCAATGAAGGTTCACCACTCTCAATAAGGCCGTGTTGATCATTGTAATTTTGACAACCAAGGTCTAGTATACCTGCAACCTGTAGTGCAGGGGCGGAGTGGGGCACCAAAATCTACCGGGAAAATACTGACCACACCGGCCCACCGTCGGCACCGTTTTAACACATGGTTACTTTTATCTAAATATAGCAAAAGGAGAAATATGAGTATATTTTGCTATTGCGACAGCGCGCTGCAAACGCCACGGTTTCGGGTCTTGTCCTACTCACCAACATGCTTCGGTGCAGTGTTGCCAACTCCTCAGTAAGCAAAGTCGCTATTGGCTGTCGTAAAAGTCGCTAAATGACGTCATTATCTCAGCGGGGGGGGGGGACATGTTATGTCTGTGGCGTGGAGCAGTGCGTCTCTGAATGCAGCGGAGGCAGCTCCGTGACACTACTGTGTGTAGGCTGAATACCTGTGAGTGCCCGCGGCAGCGCCGCTGCTCGTTGAAAACAGCTGTGATAACGTGATTTCAGGTCCAGAAACGTTTGTAATATCACGGGAAAAAGTAGCTAGATTTGTCGCTAGTCGCTTTTGACAAAATAAGTCACCAAGAGGGGTTGGAAAGTCGCCAGATTTAGCGACAAAGTCGCCAAGTTGGCAACACTGCTTCGGTGCCCATGGAGAAGACAGAGTAGGCTGCTGCTGTGATATGAGAGGTTCCGGTTCTCAAGTGGATAAGTAACGGGACTGCGTACCGACGTACCGGCCCACTTAGCACAGACTGTGTTGTCTTGTTGAATTAATATATCTTATAAATAACGTAACACACGGGCAGGACTGATGAGCTTTGCTGGTTGGCTTCCCTGAGTCGTTCTATTTTTAGCCGTAGCCGCTAGTTTAATGATAACTTTCACAGTGATAGGCTAACGCATTTCCCATGAGGCTTTGCACCATTTTACATTAATTTAAGAACAAACAAACAAACACATTAAATTGCTGGTTATTTTATATTTGTGGTCATGAAAGTTCTGTAACATTTGAAAAAAAGAATTAGATAAAGATAGAGCTAAACAAAAATAATTTAGTAGGCTGGATTAATGGGAGTCACAATCGCAACCATGAGTGAGATGTAGAGAGACACAAAGTCCTGTGCCTTGCCGCACTGGATGTGGAGGATGTGTACATATAGAGGGTATGCGTTTACGTCACGTTGCCCTCGGCAACGCCCCGTTCGATAGGACTGAGTGGCAAAACAAGCGTCCCTCAACATGCTGGCGGATAGCGGTGGACTCATAAACCGGATAAAATATCTTATATGAAAACAAATTGTCGATTGGACCACTTTGTGACTTTGTGACATGCCAGATTAGATGAGACTGTTGTTCACTCATGACGGACAAATATGGACACATGTGCAGACACACACGTAATCTGTATGTACTGTCTAGAGCTAGACTGCAGTTCTGTATTAATACCACTGTAGTAACATGTTATGTCAAAATGTCATAAGAAAAAAAAAAAAGAAAGGAAAAAATGTTATGTAAAAATTTAAAAAGCAAAGAAAAGATTATGATAAAGAAAATTTATTCTGTGGGTAATGGGGGCGGGACTAGATAAGCTTTTGCTTCTCCCGCCTTCCCTTTCGGCCATGTGTATTGTATTATTTGAACTAAGATGAAGTGTGATGATGATGATTTAATCGACATGCCCGAAATAAACAAATAAATAAATAATGGTTGGACTTCAGTAATAAGTAGTTGAAATAGAGCGTGGAGTACATGTTCGGTCCTTAGCAGTTTTTGCTCCGTAAGGCTGGCCATGAACGCCTCAGCTTGGGGGCCGGTTTACTTTAGCTTATTGTTCGGCCGGCCCACCGGGAAATCTTCCGGTCGTCCTGATGGCCACTCCGCCCCTGCAGTAGTGGTGTTGTTTCAGGACATGCTGCTAAAAGACGACCTGTAATGTTGTTCAGGTTTGAGTCCTTATTGAGGTCATTTTTTGGCAAAATGGCAGAGCTTTTCTGTAATGGCTGATACCCGATCTTTAGTAGCCTAGCATTATCACTGAAAACCTGTGAATCTTGTCCTGAACATTTTGCATTTTGTTTTCTTTAAATATAGATGGAGAAGCTCAGGGATGTGATTGGGATTCCAATGGACTACATCTTCCCTCTGAAGAACTATCATGAAGAAATTAGTGTTGATAGTGACACTGACACACTGATCCTGTGGGCAGTGAGACAACTCATCATTGTTGGAGAAGAGCACATCGACTCTGTAGAGACAAGTCTATCTCAAAAGGCTTGAACATAGCATAAACTTTGTGTATTTCAGGGTTTCTGAAAATGTTCTATGCTGACCAGCATGATTTTTGGCACAATATCTAATGAGATTTATTTGTTTAATTCATACTTGCCTACTCTCCCGATTCACGCGGGAGACTCACGATTTGTAACCCTATCTCCTGCGATGGTCAGTAATTTCTCCCGCTTATTTCCTGATTGTACAGTGAAGGAAACAAGTAAGATTGTGGGGGATATTTGTTGCAGTATCTGGCAACCCTGGCCTGCCTGCGCGTATGACGCAACTGCCGGTGACGTGCCTCGCTGGAGGCAGTGATACGCCAAGTAAAAAAGAAAAAGTCGAGAGAATGTAAAATATCAAGGCAACATGATGCAAGAGATTTTTGAGTTTTCTCAACTTTTGGCAGCTGTTGTTGACTTAACTGAGGTTTTTAAGTTTTGCCAGGAGTTCTGCCAACTTGGATCTTTTATTTCACCTTATGAGGATAATAATGTGAGACTAACAAAGAACTTCTTGCTTGAATGCGATGTATTTTTTCTACCTTCACCAAACACAGATTTTTATGTTGAATTAATAAACAATTTTTCCCATCAATGTCATATTATGTATTTCTACCTTCTTTAAACATAGGTTGTATAAATATACAATTATTCCTTCAATGGCATATATTTCTTGATTCACCTGACACAAATATTCTTGTTGAATAAAGATACATTTTACCTTTATAAATCAAGCTAAATTTATGTTATAATTTTATTTTAACAACTGCTCAATAGATGGATAATTAATAATACGGACTACAGCTGAATGTTATCAGAATTTTTTTATTCAGTTTACCAGTGAACAAAGGAAAACCATCATAAATTCAACATGTGTAAAATAAAATAAAAAATACAACAACAATGTGCATACTGTTCTATGGTCTAATAACATTTGGGGTGAATCTTCCTCCATGCTGAGTATTTGAAATCAACACTTGGCTTACTGAACATGTAAATCATGATTATTTCCCACCCTTATGGTTGGCGGTTAACATTGAATGACTTAATGCCATTTGACTATTTTTTGCATACCATACCATACCAGCTTTATTTATAGAGCACTTTAAAGGAGCAAAAAGCGAAATAATTTCACCGCTAGGTTTGCTGTTGAGCACTGCCTGTAGACCAAAACAAAGTGTGCCATTACTCATCATTGTCATATTTTACTGAAATACAAGCTGTTAAATTGGGAAAACCTGATTAAATATTCACACTCTTGTCTTATGTACAAAATCATACATGGACTTGCGCCTCCTGCATTGAATCAGTTTATAATACTAGGAGTGCAACTAGAGGAGACTGTGTTGTCCTGTTTAGAAAAAAGTTCTTTTAGCCAGTCTGCATTTTCTATTAGGGCTGCTCATGAATGGAACTCTATTCCAACTCACATTAGAAATATTTCAAATTATGCCTCCTTTAAACACTTTTTTAAAAAGTGGCTAATTAGTGGTCAAGGCTGTGAACATTACATTTCCCGTCATGTTGTCTGTCAGTGTATTAATTGTCTAGTATTGTTGCTTTTTGTGCATGGCTTCTAATGTGTTTAATGTGTATAATGTTATTGTGTCTTGTGTACTTTTTTTTCTTCTGTTGATGCTGGTGTTGCTGCTTAATGTAGCTTCTGTTTTGTCTGTAGTGGCTGCTGTTTGAGTTGAGTTTTATCTTAGTTTGTGTGTGTATGCATGGACCTTCGCTGAGCTCTCTGTCTTTTGTCCACTATTCAGCTTTTTAATCATTGAATGTACTATTTGTATGTTGATAATCAAAACATTTTTTATTTTCTTTTAGGGTGACTTTTAACATCAGTCCAGGGACAACAGATGCAAAATAGGCTTTCGGCTAATTCTGGCATGTTTACATTTGTTTAAATGTTTTTATTAATGTGCAATGTCCCTGATCCTTAAACCTTTAAATAAATAAATAAAAATTCACAACAGCACTTCCGCACCCTTGATCCAGCGCAAAATAAGGTGAATAGGCCATCGTGTGATGTTTTACTCTGAAAGGGTCTAGATAACCGCGCCCCCTCATCTGAATATTGCAGCATGAAATAAAAGAGCAGTGAAATAAATGTGACGTTATTAAATAAAATTCCCCAGAAATAAATAAAGGTGACGTTATGGGGGCGGTGCATGGCACAGTGGTTAAGACGGCCGCCCCATGTAGAGGCTACAGTCCTCAACGCAGGTGTCCCCGGTTCGAATCCCGCGTCGGGCAGACCTTTCCTGCATGTCATTCCCCCTCTCTCTTTTCATGGCTACATTTATTCATTTATTTAAATTATTTATTTATTTATTGCTTTCTTTGATTGATTTGAGGAGGTTTAGCAAAACAGCGGTAAAGCGAGCGGACTTGTTCCCCTTTTAAATGTAGTTAACTCTGTGTACATTTCATTTTGTGCAATTTCTATTGATCATCAAATCTCTTTAGAATTTTTCAAATTACATTTATTTGCCACTGGATACAAAAATCATGGAGTTCTGCAGGATGTAAAAAAAATACTTTTCCATTGCATGAACTCAGTTTTCATGCAGTTACTAAGCTTCTGCTGTGGTGTGAATATAAAAAAGTATGAGCTGAGTCTTTTGTCACACACAGTGGTCAGGTTAAGGCACGTAAAAATGATTCTACATCTCACGTTAGCAGGAAAATGAAACCAGTTTGACTTCTTGAGGTAAGGGTTCCCATCAGAGTCCGTTTTTTTTTTCAACAAAAATCGTTATGCACAAGCACCTTGCACACTGAGGCTGATGCATTTCATTCGCATGCGTTTTTATTTTCTGTTCCAAACTTCAGAAAGAGAGACAAAAGAGAGAAAAAATATGTGCAGCCTGGACCAAGCTCTCCTCCTGCTAGCTGCACTACACTACAGTTAAACAGCGAAGTAATGGGGGCAGAACTTTAAACCCAAGACTTTGGCCTCTAGTATGCTCAAAATATCACTACGTATATGCTTTGCACCTTACTAGTCAACTGTCGGGCTCGGGACTGTTTCCATATCAATGAAGACAGCTCCTATTCTTGTTTGAATAAACACACACAACCATCAAATTCAAAATGTTCCTCCATCTCTTCAACATCGGATCCAGACATATTCTCCTTCTTCCACTTCCTGCACTGATGCAGACTGGGCATGAGCTCGACAGTTGTTTTATAAGTGGGGAATCGTTATTGTATGTGCAATATAACACATAGTGGGATTCAAACCTCATGGCACAACTAGCTTAAAGCAGAAGTAAGTGATCCGGTGGTTTTGGCTAACTTTCTGTCAGCCAATGGAGTTAGCAGTCCCCGCCCTCGTCCCTACGTCACCACATTCACGCGCATCCCTTGGCTGCACACACAGAGAGGACCGCCCCTTTATGCTGTTCTCTCTCCTCATTGGATAAAGGTTGTAGGATACAAGGAAAGTTTTCTCCTCGGCTCAGAGCAGAGCAGAGGGACTGACAGACCCGTGTTTCAGACCAAACACTCTATGTAAGTGATTGCTGTCGGAAGATATAACTATTTAAGACTTATATTAACACAAACATTCCGCTTACTTCTGCTTTAATATTGCGGCTATAGAATGGAGAAATTAATACCATGAATGTTTGTTTCATTTTCATATCCCCAAACACAGCCTAGATGTTTTTTTCTCAAACGTGCATCCTGGTGAAAACAAAAGTAAAACTGTGTGGTTTGTGGTCTGCAGATACATGTTCAGAATCACATTGCAAACAGAAGTGGGAGGGTAATTTGATATGTTAATTAGTCTGTTGACATAACTGGTGGTCCATATAAATTACCACACTTAGACAAAGACATTTCATCCTTCACTTTGTTCCACTCCGAGATCAACACAGGTACATTTTTTTTTAATACAAATATCTTCCTTACTATAAACAAAAAAAACTATAGGTTGACCTTAACTATACGAATTAAATGATTTTATATTCCATACAAATTTTTCAACAATTCCAACTGGTGCAACAAATTGAAAAACATGAATGACATAATATTTTTCAATTTGTTCTTTAATACTAAACATAAGAATTGGTTAGAAATTAGAAATTATTCCTTTTTTTTAATCTTATACTTTCATTGTGGTTGCATGGTATGGGCTGTTAATATTTTATTGATACTGGGAAAAAGTGCAAATAACTAAAAATGTTCATTCACATGTGGGCACTAAGTTTTAATATGTTGTTTCATTCTCCAGCCATGGGAGCTGAAAGCAGCAAACGTAAGATTGTTTAAAAAAAAAAACACTATTTATTATTCAGATGACTGTATTTTTTTTTTCTTTTTTTCTGTCTCAACTAAATATGTGTCATGCATTTCCCAGCTCTTCTCAGTGAGCCATGGAGGAAAATAGGCTGGATGTAAGTGTATTTGTACTGTCACAATCTTTCACAGCAAGCTGCTTCTGATAACCTTGTTCTGTGTTCTGGTTACCATCATCAAAAAGAATATGTAAATTCTCTGTAAAACAAGATATTATTCTGTAATAAAATGTTTCATTTTATGGACAGAAACAATGAGACTGATCTGAAGTTGCTGAGGAGCTACAAACCTCAGACTGAATGTCAGCAGATCAGGATTCTTCTTCACGGGCCAGCTGGAGCCGGGAAGTCCAGTTTCATCAACTCTGTCAAAAGTACATTACTTAGAAAAATTCTCGTCCAGGCTTTGGTTGATAATATCTCACATGACTCCTTCACCAAAAAGGTATGGAGAACTTTTTATTAAAGCCTGAGTAGTTTTGATTTCAGCTTGCAGCTGAAATTATGCAGCTTTATTATTTAATGATGCGAAGCCTGCGGAGCTAGTTCAGGCAGACAACTCAAGCTGCGTCCAGCTGATCAGTCACATGCCCTCCTCCTCCAAATAGGACCCAACTTACCTGCTCATCCCTGGCTATCTCTCTCTCTTTATCCACTTCGTGCCTTGGTGGCACATAGGGCCTCCACAGAGCGCTTCCACTTCTCCCTCTTCATCCCTATCTATGCTGCTGCTATTTCCTGCTCTGCTGCCTTGCTGCTGCTTCTGCATACATCTCACTGCTGCTGCTGCTGCCGCCCATGAGGTTTTGCAAACCCATCTCCTCCCCAGCATCCACCTGTAGGCCCTGTCTCTATGATCCCCTGGGGGGGGGGGGGGGGGGTCTGCTTCATTCCCTGTAATATCTGGCAAACCAGATCATTCAGGGAACGAATAACTCAGACAGAGCCTGACGCCAAACCTGCTGCAGCCATGCTCAAGGATACCTATCCTGTGCTTCAGCTTGCAATGCTTAGACTCAATGAATTATTTGTTCTCATTTCAGAGTTGTCTGACTGAAGTTTTTTTTTTTCAGCTGTAAGATTTTTTTTCCAGTATTTTACCTTTATTGTTGTCATAGTGGGAGGGAGAGAATGGGGGGAAATGGGCACAAAGGATGACAAACAGCAAAACACAACATTACAACATGCTGGGGCTACGAGTGCAAATACAAAAGTTCCCAAGCAGCTCAAACCAGAGTGGTTCAGTAGACAGCCTGTAAAGAGGCTTTAACCCCAGGTCCATGGCCAATAATCTAAATCTAGCAACAGTTGTCAACACTGCAGGCTGTTAACACCCCATAATTGAACCAGTTTGTAGCTTTGCACTGTACATTTCTCCATTGTGTTTTATAGTACACAAGCTACAAGATCCCAAAAGGAGACCGTGGCACCTTTTACCCTTTAGTCTTCAACGACGTCATGGGCCTGGATCCAAGCAGGGGTGTCCCTGTGGAAGATGTCAAACTGGCTCTCAAGGGACATGTAAAGGATGGTTACCCGGTACAGCTGCTGCAAAGTTTCCAATTTTTTTCTACAAAATTAGATAATCAGAAAATGTTTTTTACGTTGAAATTGTCATTTAACTGGATTTAAATTTGATTTTCAGTTCAATCCTGGACACAGGATAACAGAAGACAATCCATGCTACAACAAGTCCCCTGATTTCACAGACAAAGTCCAAGTTCTGGTTCTTGTCATTTCTGCCGACACAGTGACTCTCATGACAGACAAAATGGTGAAAAAAATTCAGGATATCAGAAGAGAAGCCAGCACCCTGGGTGAGAACAGAAATGTCAATTCTGTGTTTTCTATATCACATTCTGCTTGAGAAACATATTTTAATGTTGTACTCTCCTTGAAAGCCCACACTTCCTGTAGTTTGTTCTTTTCTCCATTGACAAAGAAATGCAGCTTAAGTTTGTTTGTTTAGTTGATTTTCTGCCTGTCGTTCTTACAGAGATCCCTCAACTTGCTATTATCACCAAAATTGACCAAGTCGGTCCTGAAGTCCAAAAAGACTTAAAGAAGATCTACAAGATCCAGTGTGTAAGGGAAAGGGTATGTTTGTATTATTTTGTTTGTTTGGTTGGTTGGTTGGTTTTTTGGGTTGGTTTTTTTTTTTTTTTTTTTTTTTTTTTTTTGGGGGGGGGGGGGGCAGAGATAGAATCACAATTATTAGCTATATTGTAAAATGGTCTAAATACTTTAAACAAAAGAGCGTGATGGGACTTGGGAACTTAATTTGTGAAAAGCGTCAGTGCAAGTTTAAACAAGAGAAATACACATAGATACCGTAAATACACATGTTAAAATGTTAAAAATACAAAATAAATGTTAAAAAGAGAAAGACACACACACACACACGCAGTGTAGTAGCGTTGTCACTGAAAACCTGTGAATGTGGTTCTGAACATTTCGCATTTTGTTTTCTTT
Source organism: Trachurus trachurus (assembly GCF_905171665.1). Lineage (NCBI taxonomy): Eukaryota > Metazoa > Chordata > Actinopteri > Carangiformes > Carangidae > Trachurus > Trachurus trachurus. The sequence goes on from NC_139910.1 coordinate 4,548,685, forward strand.
TTATATAGATGGAGAGGCTCAGTGTTGATACTGGGATTCCAATGAACTGCATCTTCCCTGTGAAGAACTACCATGACGAAATCAACGTTGACAATGACACTGACACACTGATCCTGAGTGCACTGAAACACATCATCAATGTTGGCGAAGACCACATCAGCTTTGTAGAGAATAAAAATCCATCTTTTAATAGATATGCTTGAACACAGCATGAACAGAGTGTATTTCATGATGTCTGAGATTAATTAATATGCCATTGTGACTAGCATGATTCTTGGCACTGAATTGTATGAGATTTATTTGCTTAGATGATCATTTGTTCGCATCTGTTTTGGCTTAAAGCTTCTGAAAATGTATAATTACATTACAAACTGGCATCTTGTCTTCTTCTGAGCTCTGCCCACTTCCAATGACAGAAAAACAAAATTTCTTCATGTACATCACTTCAAACTTGAACTTCTCTTCTGCTTTTATTCTATCGATTAATGCAATATTAATAAACGAGTTAAAATACAAACGGGAGTTTTGTCTTGAACAGTGTACTGTGTAGTGTGTCCTTTTCTTGTCACAAGTGCTTGTTAGTGAGCTGTAGCTGCTGCCTCTGTTTGAGATGTTGAAACAAATCGGCCGTTCTGCTGCTTTTAGTATCAACAGCCTTTGAACAAACCTTCGGAGCCCAAAAATGAATGAGTAAAATTGATTCATCTCCCAGCCTTTTTGTATATTACCCATCTGTCTTGACTTCCCAGTGCGAAAATAAAAAGAGAAATGCCCCCAAAAAACCTGTAGTAGTGTGACTATTATTGCTATCAATATGTACTGCGTTTAAAGCTATGCACTTCCACTAAGATCCAGAGCCAGAGGTCAAGCCCAGTATCCCTTTGCCCTGTGTTGGGCTGCACAGCCAACTAGATACCCTCCAGAGCTCGAGCTCTGGAGCTTTACTTGGCACCACTACTGCAACGGCGACGCTACCGCCAGTACAGGTTTTGGCATGGTACACTTCTCTGGGAATGAGGTAGCAGAAAGTTTCTCAAACAGAGTACTACCAGTACCGCAAATTCACACTGGGGCTTGGCACATCAGCACCACATTGTCATCAGTATCAGGACTTTGAAAAGAATATGCAAGAAAATGCATCTATTCTGCAGAAAGAACCAGGCGGACTGGGAGGAAGTTGCTGTTTTTTTTCTCATAAAATTGCCATTTAATTCTCGTAATGTAACCTATTTTAGTTGTGACAGCTCTCAGTAGAGCTTTGTCAGGTATTGTTCATTACTGTACACAGGATGTGACCAGAAGTACTGTTGTTGTTGGCCGGCAGAGATTGACTGGATGTGTAGGCTACTTGTGAAGGAGGAATAAAAGTAAGACACCTTCCATTGAATTCAGACTTCCTGGCACAACTAGATATTGTGGCTGTAGAATGAAGAGATTAATTCACTGATTTGTTTAGTTTTTAGGTTTTTAGTTTAAATTTTCATATCACCATACAAAACAAAAGTAAAACTGTGTGGTTTGTGGTCTGCAGATACATGTTCAAAATCAAATTGCAAACAGAAGTGGGAGGGTAATTTAATATGTTAATTAGTCTGTTGACGTAACAGATGGTCTACATACCACACTTACATTACCACACTTAGACAAAGACGTTTCACTCTTCACTTTGTTCCAGTCCTACATCGACACAGGTACAATTTTAAAAGCAAATATCTTTAAATAATAATTATTAAATAAGAGAAAAAATAACAGAAGATATTAACTATAAGAATGTATATATGTACATGTATGATAGTCCATATGCTTTTTTTGTTTTTGTTTTTCAACTATTCCAATTGGTGCTGTGATTTATGTTTTTCAATTTGTTCTTTAATACGTAATATAAAATTAGAAAAAGATTATTTTTGGGGGAATATTTTAGTTTTCTTGTGGTTGCAGGGTATCCAGAGTTACAATTTTATTGATACTGGGAAGAAGTGTACATAACTAAAAATGTTCATTCACAAGTGGGCTCTGAGTTTTACCATGTTGTTTCATTCTCCAGCCATGGGAGCTGAAAGCAGCAAAGGACAACGTAAGATTGTTTAGGAAAAGTACCGTACCTCTTATTCAGATGACTGAATTTTTCTTTTCTTTTTTGTCTCAACTGAATATGTTTCATGCATTTTTCAGATCTTCTCAGAGAGCCATGGAGGAAAATAGACTGGACGTAAGTGTATCAGTATTGTCAGTAACTTTTTCATCACAATCTTTCATAGAGCAAGCTGCTTCTGATAACCTTGTTCTGTGTCATTCTGGTTACCATCATCAAAAAGAATATGTAAATTCTCATGTAAAACTAGATATTATTCTGTAATGAAATGTTTCATTTTATGAACAGAAAAAATGACTCTAATCTGACGATGCTGAGGAGCTACAAACCTCAGACTGAATGTCAGCAGATCAGGATTCTTCTTCATGGGCCATATGGAGCTGGAAAGACCAGTTTCATCAACTCTGTCAAAAGTACATTACTTAGAAAAATTCTCGGCCAGGCTTCGGTTGATAATATCTCACATGACTCCTTCGCCAGAAAGGTATGAAGAACTTTTGACTCTTGACATGTGATTTCAGCTATTCAATTTTCAATTTACTTTTTCTTTTTTTCCCCCCAGTATTTTACCTTTATTGTTGTCATAGTGGGAGGGAGAGAGGGAAATGTGTAAAATGAACACAGAGGATGACAAACAGCATATCAAAACATTACAACAGGCTGGGGAATCAGGTGCAAACACAAATTTCCCTGGTGAAACCAGAGTGGTTCAGTAGACTGCATGTAAAAAGTAGAGGTTTATACCAAATGTGTTTGGAAAAAATGATCTAAATCTATTAACAGTCAGTACGTTTACATGACACTTGAAAAAACCGAATTATTGCCTTAATCCGACTATAACTGGACAACTGAAGTGCATGTAAACACCTTAGTCCGACTGAAATCGGAGTTGAGAACTCCGATTAAGACACCCAGATAATGCGATTGGAATTCGATTTTCTCCGTCATGTATACACCTTAGTCGGAGTATAACTGGACAATGCATGTGCGCATGTTCCACAACAGTAGAGACGGCACAAAGTGGAGCAGAGAAGCCGCCCGAACCCGGCAAAGTAAAGAAAAAAACCAACGTCCGCGCCGATTCAATGCATTTCACACAGCGCAACCAGCAAGAGTGTTTTATTAAAAAAAAAAAAAAGAGAGAGAGAGAGAGAGAGAGAGAGGAAGAGAGGAAGCCCGTATCATATTCTCAGCGCACATCCAGCCCAGACTGGCGCGTCTGGTCAGGAACTGCAGTTGAGAATTTATTATTAAGCTACTAAGTTGTTTATATTCTGTTTTTTTACGAGGTGACAGAGAAGTCAACAGGACAGGGGGCGTATTAACCCACTGAAACAACGGGTGACGCCGCACGAGGGGGCGGACCCCGTCAGTTATTCGGTTTTCTCAGTTGCATGTATATTGAGACAAGGACAGAAGTCTGACTTGAGCCAAAATCGAATTTTGAGCATAGCTCGATTAAGCTCTGCATGTAAACGTACTGAGTGAACTAAGTTGCCAAAATTGCAGGCTGTTGACACCCCCTAATTGAACCAGTTTGCAGCTTTGCACAGTAGTGTACATTTCTCCATTGTGTTTTATAGTACACAACCTACAAGATCCCAAAAGAAGACCCCGGCACCTTCTTCCCTTTTGTCTTCAACGACGTCATGGGCCTGGATGCAGGCAGGGGTGTCCTTGTTGAAGATGTCAAACTGGCTCTCAATGGACATGTAAAGGATGGTTACCTGGTACAGCTGCTGCAAAGTTTCCAATTATTTTCTACAAAATTAGATAATCAGAAAATTTTGAATCATGTTTTTTTTTTTTACAGTGAAATTGACATTTAACTGGATTTAAATGTGATTTTCAGTTCAATCCTGAACACAGCATAACAGAAGACAATCCATGCTACAACAAGTCCCCTGATTTCACAGACAAAGTCCAAGTTCTGGTTCTTATCATTTCTGCCGACACAGTCATGACAGACCAAATGGTGAAAAAAATTCATGAAATCAGAGCAGAAGCCAGCGCCCTGGGTGAGAACAGAAATATTAATTCAGTTTTTTCTACTCTATAGTGTTTTCTAGATCACATTCTGCTTGAGAAACATATTTTAATGATGTAGCCTACTCATGTACTAAAATCCCTCACTTCTTGTAGTTTGTCCTTTTCTCCATTGACAGAGAAAGCTGTAACACAATTTTTCTCTACAACTATAATTTCTGTGCCTGTTTTAGTCATGTTATAATGTATTCAGTAACCAGAGACTATATGTTGCATACTACCCACCAATGAATGCATTAGACTTTCATCTTACTTGTATTTCATATTCAAACAACACCAACCTCTGCATGACTCCTGTCAAGTGTTAAGTAAGTCAGTTGAAATGTTCAAGAGCATTGTGATCTACACACAGACACTCTGCTAGACAGACAGTCATAGCATTTATACATAGACGGATGAAAAATCACTCTTCACTTGTTTTATGATAAATCCCAGGGTTAGGGTTAGGGGTTACAGAGGCAGTTTTTGTAAACTTGGTCTAAGAAAGAGTGATGCTTTCTGATGTTGTCTAACAAATTCAAGTCCATGCAACCACTCCAGCCTCAAGGTAACAGTGCCTACCACAGACTGGAACGTATTTCACGACTAAAATCAATCAATCAAACTTCCACAGTTGTCACAATACCAATGACAACAAACCTAAGGCTTTAATAACGAGGCAAATGCAAAGGAACATTAGAAACTTACCTTCATTCTTTGTGTCACAAATGGATGTTTTAGGTATTAAAATTATTTCGCTGCAGCTCGAACCAGGTCATTAAAGCAGATATCAGTGGAATGTTTTTGTTAATATAAGTCCTAAATAGTCCTATTTTCCGTCAGCAATCACTTACATGAAGTATTTCAGCCTAAACACGAGTCTCTCCGTCACTCTGCTCTGCTGTAACCCGAGGAGAAAATTTTCCTTGTGGGATACAAGTGTTATCCAATGAGGAGAGAGAACGGCATGAAGGGCTGTGTGTGCAGCCAAGGGATGCGCGTGAATGTGGTGACGTAGCACGAGGACCAATTGATGCCTGACAAGGGCGGGGGCTGCTAACTCATGGTGCGTTCAAAGAAACTCGTACTTTGTGTTTTTCCTTCCTGTGAAGTCATACCAGTTCGATCTGGTACGAGTTCACGGGTCGGAAGTTACGAGTGGCCGTTATAGGGAACTTTCACAGACAACAGGATGGTAAAAACACGAGCTACGGGTTACCTGGAACGCTACCAAGTCGTAGTTGTGACTTGAAGCTGTAACTTACGGTTTCAAAAGCCTGCCTTGAACGCAGCATTAGCCGAAATGGCCGTGAAGCTGATATCTGCTTTAAATAAAAATTGATCCATCTACAGAAAGCAGTAAAATAAACGTATCTGTTTTTACAGTCAATTTTCTGCCTGATGTTTTTGCAGGTATTCCTCAACTTGCTATTATCACCAAAATTGACGAAGTCAGTTGTAAAGTCCGAAAAGACTTAAAGAATATCTACAAGATCCAGTGCGCAAAGGAAAAGGTATGGCTCGTTAATTATTGATTCATTCATTTTTTTTGCATTAGCACAGAGACAGAATCATAGTTGTTAGCTATGTTGTAAAATGGTCTAAATACTTTTTGAGCATGATAAGACTTACTCCTTCAAATCCCAACATATCAGGTTGTGTCCCCTGAAAATAAAAATGAAAAAATGTTTATCCTGATTAAGATAATTTCTTGTAGGTGTAAAGTAGATCAGTCCAATAAATTGAATTTTAAAAATTCTAAGAAAATGTTTACTATATTGTATTTTTTATGCAACAGGTCACCATGACTCATTGTTGGGTTTTGTTTTTAGGCATCAATGTTACCAGGTACCATCCCAGGAGGCTCATTTTTGGCCAAATGATTAAAATCTGAGTATATCTGTTAAAGCTGTACAGAAATATCCGTTTGTCGTTTGTATGTTCGTTTTCACGAATTGCCGCACGAGTTTACCCGAGTAAGGAAAACAAATTTGATTGGTCGTTATCGAGCGGGCGGAATATTCAAAGTTTGGGGCGAGACCGAGCGTGTCTCAGACGTTAGATTGACAGATGACGGATCCAATATCAGTGGCTGATGAATCGTGAGTAACGTGACTTATACCATGGTCTGGGTGAATCCTCGATTCTGATTGGCTGCGGGGTGTCCATTAAAAAGTGATAATGGACACCCATAAAGATGTTCCGGTCAAATTGCCTGATTACGTTCTAAATATTACTGCGCTGGCTCAAACGCTTGTTGGTAACCACGGCAACGTACACTCGGACCATAACAACTTTTTTTCAGCGCATCACGGCACTGGAGTCTGTAAACACACAAGCGGTAAGAAGTGCACTGGCCGTCTGAAAAACTTTGTGTCACGTAACATTTAAGCCGTCACCTCACCTCCCTTCACTGATCAACTACCAGGCTGTGGCAGAGTCACTGGCTGTGTAACATTACGCTGCGGTCACAGCGGGTCCCTCTTTTTTTTTTCTTTTATCGCCGACGAGAGTTATTAAATAGTCCGCTCAGCCGCTTATTGTGAAAGACGTATGATTTTAACGGTAAAAACAACATTAAATTATAAGTAATTGATTATTTATCTCGTAAATGACCATGGTATAAGCGGGTACTTCGCAGAAGCAACCGTCCGACGCCTCCGCGTCGTCCATTAATTTCTGACAATGGACACCTCGTCGGGCATTATCCCTTACATATAATCCGTGTGCCTGCATTATCCAATGCGAAAAGAAAATAACGCACTTTCACCACGGATTTACTCGAAAATTTAATTTTGCACAAAGTTTGGCTTATGTCATCTGATATATGAGTTATTACTAGGGCTGTCAATAGATTTAAAAAATGTACTAATTAATCGCACAATTTTCTGTAATTAATATATATATAGCCTATATATATTAGGGCTGTCAAACGATTAATTTTTCTAATCGCGATTAATCGCATTTTTTTCCATAGTTAAAGCGCGATTAATCTCTATTAAAAATATTATATATGGCACTTTGGACTTTCAACACTCCAAAGTGTTGAAAGTCACGACTCCCTGTCAACATTTAATCCCATGTTTGAGTTTGAATTTCAGCAGGGGACTTTACGTCTTCTTCTCTGTCTTAAGTGTTTATGTGTGGCAGCGCCACCACACGCTCCACACAGGCCTGGAGTAGCCTGTGTACTACAGCGTTTTGGGTCGTTTTCACTGGATCCGTGTGGATGCAGATATTTCTGGAAACAATGCCGTGTTTACGGAGAATTTTTTCAAAACGATTTTAAAAAAGATTATTGGGTGAAGCCGCGTATCCGTGTGGACATGGCCTAAACCTAAACAAGCTACCTTAATTGTAGTAACCACGGTGACAAAGTAAGTGACAACCAAGGTCCAGTATACCTGCAACCTGTAGTGGTGTTGTTTGAGGACACACTGATAAAGTATCATGTGGTAGTCATGTGACAACTAGAAAACAGGAAGCAGATACCGGTACATACACAAAACCTAACATTTAACATGAAAAAAATATTAGAAAGTGCTAAAGAAAAAGTACATAGAACTGTCATAAGCCGGTGCATATTCTCATTTGTCCAGGTCATAGTATTTCAAAGGAGGTTAAATCGAAAGCAACTGGACTTAGTTATTTGTCTAGGAAGACGTTTCACCTCTCATCCAAGAGGCTTCATCAGTTCATGTACGCAGCTGACCAGGCTGGGACTGGTCCAACTATCTGGTGTGGAGACTCACTATTTAACCTCTTGTGTGGGCGTTTCACAAGGGTGATGATGTCACTGGTTCCCTTTTGTGCTCCAAGTGCCAACGACAGTCGTTGGAGTGACAGTCGTTGGTGGGAAGTTGGTTTCGACTTTGTTAGTGCCCTATTGTGTTCTAACGACAGTCGTTGGAGTCACTTGCCACTTGTGAACAGTGGTTGTTCTTTGAGGCTAGATGGTTGAGGCCCCGTCCACACGAATACGCGGCTTCACCGAATCCGATCTTTTTCTTAATTTTTTCTAAATCTCCGTAAACACGGCATCGTTTTCAAAAATATCTGCGCCCACACGATCACCTGAAAACGACCCAAAACGCTGTAGTACCTACATACTGCAGGCGTGTGTGTGTGGAGTGTGTGTGTCGCTGTAGCGCTGCCTGCCACACATAAGACAGCTGAAGAAGACGGGAAGTCCCCGCTGTAATTCAGAAGTTCCCCGCTGTATTCAAACTCAAACATGGGATTAAATGTTGACAGGGAGTCGTGTCAGAGTAAATATGATGATCAGTGATGATTAAACAGCCGTGATTCAGCCGCAGCGTCTGAGCGACGCAACGTTAGTCGGCCGTTGTTGTTGTTACGTGCATAGACTGTCAGTGTGCAGCAGCTGCTGCAGCGGTGTGTGTGTGTGTGTCTCAGGTTACAGGTAGAGCGGCGGGGGGCATCATGACATCATCGTTTCAGAAAAAATCCGTATTGGCCGTCCAGACGGAAACGCTGGGGCGGCGTTTTCAAATTTTCCCACTCTGGGACCCGTTTTCAAAAAATACCGTTTTCACCCCCTGAAAACGCCGGATCCGTGTGGACGCGAGGCCAATCCGATAAAGTATTTATCCGGATTCGAAAAAAACGGCTTCGTCTGGACGGGGCCTGAGTCTCCTGGGAAGGGATGAAAGGGCAGCATTGTAAATTGGAGATAGGTGGTGTCTCAGACCTCCTCCCCTGTTGAGGGAAGGTTTTTCTACTTTTACAAAAATGGCTTCTTTAAGGCCCCATCCACACGAAGACGCGGCTTCACTGAATCCGATCTTTTTCTTAATCGTTTTGAAAAAAATCTCCGTAAACACGGCATCGTTTTCAAAAATATCTGCGTCCACACTGATCCAGTGAAAACGACCCAAAACGCTGTAGTACCTACATACTGCAGGCGTGTGTGTGGAGTGTGTGTGTCGCTGCAGCGCTGCCTGCCACACATAAACACTTAAAACAGCTGAAGAAGACGGGAGGTCCCCGCTGTAATTCAATAGAAGAAGAAGTTCCCCGCTGTATTCAAACTCAAACATGGATTAAATGTTGACAGGGAGTCCTGTCAGAGTAAATATGATGATCAGTGATGATTAAACAGACGTGATTCAGCCGCAGCGTCTGAGCGACGCGACGTTAGTCGGCCGTTGATGTTGTTACGTGCATAGACTGTCAGTGTGCAGCAGCTGCTGCAGCGGTGTGTGTGTGTGTGAGTGTGTCTGTGTGTGTCTCAGGTTACAGGTAGAGCGGTGGGGGGCATGACATCATCGTTTCAGAAAAAGTCCGTATTGGCCGTCCAGACGGATACGCTGGGGCGGCGTTTTCAAATTTTCCCACTCTGGGACCCGTTTTCAAAAAATACCGTTTTCACCCCCCGAAAACGCCGGATCCGTGTGGACGCGAGGCCAATCCGATAAAGTATTTATCCGGATTCGAAAAAAACGGCTTCGTCTGGACGGGGCCTAACTCCTCTTTCAAACCATCTGTCCTCTCTGTCTAGGATTTGAACATTGCTGTCCTCAAAGGAGTGGGCTTTCTCCTTGAGATGTAAATGGACAGCCGAGTCCAGTCCTGAGGAGTTTGCTCTCCTGTGTTGGGCCATGCGTTTATGCAGTGGTTGTTTTGTTTCTCCAATGTAGAGGTCTTTGCATTCCTCGTTGCATTGGACTGCATACACCAGATTGCTTTTGTGGGTGTGTGGTGTTCTGTCCTTGGGATGTACCAGTCTCTGTCTGAGTGTGTTGCTGGGTTTGAAATACACAGGGATACGGTGTTTGTTAAAGATCCTCCTGAGTTTTTCTGATACTCCAGACACATATGGAATGACTTTGAAAAAACATAGTCATTCCATATGTGTCTGGAGTATCAGAAAAACTAACTAACTAACTAGTAAGTGTGTGAGAGTCAGTGTTACAGTCCATAGCAGGTTTGGGAATTACCTGAGATTCACCACAGGTTACACTGAGCTCACCAACAGTCCCTTGAGGAGTCTTTAACAGACTGCGACGATTGCGTCTGAGGATTTGTCCATCATCAGTTTTCACTGTGTACGATCGTGGAGCAACTTCTTGCAGGACAGTTGCTTTTGTACTCCATCCATCAGCATCCTCAATCCTGACTGTGTTGTTGGTAGTCAGTGGAGGGAGATGCTTGGTTGTTCTGTCATAGAATGACTTTTGCATCATTTTCTGTTGTCGTAGCTTATGTTCAATCTTTAAGTGATTCTTTTGCTTTAATTTGTCGTTGTGATGACTCGGCAAAGTTGTTCGTAGCTTCCTCTTCATCAGCAGCTCAGCTGGTGATAGGCCGCACTGAAGAGGTGATGCTCTGTAGCTCAATAAAGCCAGCTACGGATCCGAGTCACTGTCAGCTGCTTTCTTTAGGAGTTGCTTGAGAATGTGGACTCCTTTTTCAGCTTGCCCGTTTGACTGTGCATAGTGTGGGCTTGACGTCACATGCTTGAAATCATATTGCTCTGCAAACTTCTGCCATTCTTTGCTGCTGAAGCAGGGGCCATTGTCGCTCACCACGGTGTGTGGGATGCCATGCCTGGCGAAGATAGATTTAGCATGTGTTATGACACAAGTTGATGTTGAGCTTGTTAGTAGCGCCATCTCAGGGAAGTTTGAGTAGTAATCCATTACCACTAAATAGTCTTTACCTCTGAGATGAAACAAGTCCATTCCTACTTTGTGCCATGGTGCTGTTGGCACCTCAGCTACCACCATAGGCTCTTTGCTCTGCTTGTTCCTGTGTTTCTGGCATGTTTCACATTTACTTATAAGTGTTTCAATGTCTTTGTTCAGTCCAGGCCAGAAAACCGTGTCTCTCGCCCTCCTTTTGCACTTTTCGATGCCGAGATGGCCTTCATGTATCCTGTGCAACATGTCCATTCTCAAAGCCCGTGGAATAACAATCCTGCCCTTTTTCAACAGCAGACCATCCACAGTACTAAGCTCACCTCTGACATGGTACAATTGTGGACATGAACCAGCTGGCCATCCCTCATCCATGTTCTGCATGACATGCTGTAGCTCAGCATCCTTTGCTGTAGCCTCCGCTATTTGTCTTGACTTTGTGTCAGACACAGGCAGTGTAGCCGACACCATGTTCACGTGACACTGTATGTCTTCGTCTGTTGCACTCACACTGTCGCCTGTAGTTGCTCTGGATAGGGCATCAGCAAGGACTAGGTGTTTACCTGGAGTATATATCAGTTCAAAATCATACCTTTGCATCTTCATCATTAACCGCTGAATCCGTGGAGACATTTCATTCAGATTCTTTTTGATGATGGCGACCAGCGGTCGATGATCAGTTTCGACTGTGAAAGACGGCAGGCCGTACACGTAGCTATGAAACCGCTCCAAACCATACGCCAGTCCCAAACATTCTTTTTCGATCTGAGCGTATCGGCATTCAGTTTTTGTCATAGCCCGAGATGCATAGGCTACCGGTTTCCAGTGCTCACCCTCAGCCTGGAGTAGAACGGCACCAATACCATCTTTGGAAGCATCTGTAGACACTTTTATCCTCTTCGTGTGGTCATAAAATGACAACACAGGTGCTGTGCTCAGTGTGTTCTTGAGTTTTTGCCACTCATGCTCATGTTTCACTGTCCATTTAAACTCACAGTCCCTGTGCAGAAGCTCTCGTATGCATGATGTCTTTGCTGTCAGATTGGGAATGAATTTACCTATGAAATTCACCATCCCCATGATGCGTAGCACCCCTGTCTTGTCTGTGGGCCTTGGCATGTTCTGTATTGCATGTATTTTGTCTTTATCTGGTTGGACACCACGTGCAGACAGCTTGTCTCCCAGGAAGAGGATCTCTTGAACGCCAAACTCACATTTACTCTTGTTGAGTTTTAGTCCATACTTCTGTATGCGCTCCATAACTCTGTTCAGCCTCTCGTTGTGCTCTTGGGCTTTGGAACCCCATATGATGATGTCATCAATGTAGACTCGAACTCCATCCAAGCCCTCGATGATCTGCTCCATCGCTCTGTGAAATATTTCAGGTGCTGACTTGATTCCAAAAGGCAGTCTGAGAAAGCAGTGTCTGCCGAAGGGCGTATTAAAGGTACAGTACTTGGTGCTGCTTTCATCCAGTTTCAGCTGCCAGAAGCCTTGTGAGGCGTCAAGCTTTGTGAAGTAGTTGGCACCTGACATTTCACTGATGATCTCTTCACGTGTAGGTATTTGATAATGTTCACGCTTTATGCTCTCATTTAAGTCTTTAGGGTCCATACATATTCTCAACTCACCATTCTTTTTCTTTGTGATGACCAATGAGTTGACCCAGTCTGTAGGCTCATTAACCTTTTTGATCACTCCTAGCATGATCATTCTGTCGAGTTCTTTCTTTAGGCAGTCTTTCAGTGGCGCCGGAACTCTGCGTGCTGCATGCACAACTGGTTGGGCTCCTTCTTTCAACTGTATTTTATATGTGAAGGGCAAAACACCAAAACCCTTGAAAACATCTGAAAAGTTCTGAACAATTGTGTCCATACAGTCATTTGTTGGGTTTATGGTTGGAACGATGCGATACACTCTTTTCACAAGCCCCAGTTCTTCACAGGCTCTGTCACCAAGAAGTGATTCACGTCCCTCATTCACAACAAAGAAGAATAGGTGGTGCACTTTTCCTTTAACTGTGACACTCAACCTGCATGTGCCCAAACATTTGATTGGCCGCCCATTGTAGTCTTTCAGTCCAGATTCTTTTATTTTTATTTGTGGCTTATTTTTCATTGCCTTCACCTCACACATGCTTATGAGATTTGCTTTCGCACCAGTGTCCAATCTCATGGTGACTACAGTCCCATTTATCATTAGAGGAGCTATCCACTTATCTTCTGTAGTGACATCATTTACATTGTCTGGTTTATTTATTTGTTCACTTTCACAATTCACCATTCCAACAAAGAACGTGTCACTTAGATCAGGCTCGTCTATTAAGTTTACAGTTTTTTCTTTTTTCCACTCTTTCCGTTTGGAGAAGCATTGTTTAGCAAAATGATTCTTGCCTTGGCAAGTGGAGCATTGCTTACCAAACGCTGGACACTGTCTAGGCTTGTGCTGTGAGCCGCAGCGCTTGCAGTTTATCATCACGTCCTCCTGCTGCTGTGCAGGCCGCAGTGGCGTGCACAGGGGGGGGGCAGGGGGGGCGCTCGCCCCCCCCCCTCGTGGCCCAATTGTTGAAAAATGCGTGCTAAAGTGCCCCCTGGGAGCCAAAACGCGCGTTAAAGTGCCCTCTTGGAAGCCAAAACACGTGCTAAAGTGTCCTCATGGGGGGCAAAACGTGTGCTAAAGTGCCCTCTAGGAGCTAAAACGTGTGCTAAAGTGCCCTCTAGGAGCCAAAACGTGTGCTAAAGAGCCCTCTAGGAGCCACAATGCGTGCTAAAGTGCCCTCTAGGAACTGAAACGCGTGCTTAGGTGCCCTCTTGGGAGCCAAAACGCGTGCTTAAGTGCCCTCTAGGAGCCAAAACGTTTGCTAAAGTGCCCTCATGGTAGCCAAAACGTGTGCTAAAGTGCCCCCTGGGAGCCAAAACGCGCGTTAAAGTGCCCTCTTGGAAGCCAAAACACGTGCTAAAGTGTCCTCATGGGGGGCAAAACGTGTGCTAAAGTGCCCTCTAGGAGCCAAAACGTGTGCTAAAGAGCCCTCTAGGAGCCACAATGCGTGCTAAAGTTCCCTCTAGGAACTGAAACGCGTGCTTAAGTGCCCTCTTGGGAGCCAAAACGCGTGCTTAAGTGCCCTCTAGGAGCCAAAACGTTTGCTAAAGTGCCCTCATGGTAGCCAAAACGTGTGCTAAAGTGCCCTCTAGGAGCCAAAACACATGTTAAAGTGCCCTCTTGGAAGCCAAAACATATGTTAAAGTGCCCTTGGAAGCCAAAACGTGTGCTAAAGTGCCCTCTTGGGAGCCAAAACACGTGTTAAAACAGGCCACATCGATGTTTTTTAGTCTTAAGGTATTGATATTATAAAACAGGCCAAATCAACGTTTAAAAAGGCCAAATTTTTTTCGCCGCCGACCTGTGGTCGCTGGCCAAACGCACCATGTCGCTACAGTCTCACTCTTGTCATTTTCTGAAACTTGGCAGCCCTGAAAGTGCCCTCTAGGAGCCACATCTAGGAACCAAAACGTGTGCTAAAGTGCCCTCTTGGGAGCCAAAACACGTGTTAAAGTGCCCCCTTGGAAGCCAAAATGCGTGCTAAAGTGCTCTCTAGGAGCCAAAACGTGTGCTAAAGTGCCCTCTTGGGGGCCAAAACACGTGTTAAAACAGGCCCAATCGACGTTTTTTTAGTCTTAAGGTATCGATATTAAGACAGGCCAAATCGATGTTAAAAAAGGCCAAAAAATTTTCGCCGCCGACCTATGGTCGCCGGCCAAACGCACCATGTCACTACAGTCTCACTCTTGTCATTTTCTGAAACTTGGCAGCCCTGAAAGTGCCCTCTAGGAGCCACATCTAGGAGCCAAAACACGTGTTAAAGTGCCTTCAGGGAAGCCAAAACACGTGCTTAAAGGGACAACGAGGAGTTTTGGAAAAGCGAAGCGTTTTCACACTACATTTATGAGCCTCCGCGCGCACCGTACATTTCTTTGACCGGGCGCAAGACGGACTCATGTTTTCATTCATCAATAATTAAAGTCAGAGGTTCATAGAGGTTCACATACCACCGTAGTTCCGACCATAAACGGCGATGCGGCTGCGTTATTCTCATGATTCGCAACGAAGGAAACGCTGGTCGGCTCGACCAGCACTTCCGCCACCACTAATAATAACAAAATAACGATAGAGACAGAACGATATATTTTTTCGAAAATGGGCCCATTAACAAGTGTGGGTAGCGGAGATTCATCCACATTAACGTGAGACTTTTTTATAACCGAATAGAAACTCCTCGTTGTCCCTTTAAGTGCCCTCTTCAGTGGCGAGGACGCGCTATTAGGTGCCCCTTTTTTTCCTTTTCGCCCCTGCCCTTCAAAAAGTCTGTGCACGCCACTGGCAGGCCGGGTCTGTGTGCGCCGTCTCCGCTGATACGACACTGATCCAACCGCTGCCGCGCTGTCGCTCTGCGCCGAGGCGACTGCAGACATCTCGCTGAACTTCCTCACGTGCCTTTGGGACAGCTCACTGGCCTGGCAGATCTTAATGGCTCCTGCCAGCGTCAGCTCCATCTCCCGTAGTAGCCTCTCTCTGACCTTTTTATCCTCCACGCTGAAAACGACCTGGTCCCGGATCATGGAGTCCGTCAGCGCCGCGAAGTTGCAGGACTGCGCCTTTAGCCGCAAGTCTGTCAGGAAGCTATCGAAGGGCTCATGCTGCCGCTGTGTACGAGACCGAAACACGTACCTCTCGTACCTCTCGTTCTTCTTCGGAGAACAGTGAGTATCAAACTTGCTAAGCACTACATCCAACTTTTCATTATCTTCAGGACTGTCAAACATGAACGTGTTAAATACTTCTATGGCCTGTGGCCCTGCTATCGTTAGCAGCAGCGCTACCTTTCTTGCTTCTGGCTTCGCCTCGAGTCCCATAGCCGAAACATAAAGGTGAAACTGTTGTTTGAAGGTGCGCCAGTTCTCGTCGACATTCCCCGTCAGTTTCAAACTTTCCGGTGATTTTAAATCCATGTCGCCCATTCGAGTTTACTCCTGGTACCATATCATGTTCGTGTTCCAAGGATGAGGCTGTGTTGATAGCAAGTAACTTAGTTTAATGTCTCACGTTCTCAATAACATACATGTGGCTCCATGCAGTCTTGCTCTAGTCCGTTATATGGTACGGTAAGCTGACTACTAACCAGTACTGCTGCCTAGCGGTCAAACATGTAATAACATATCATAACAAGAACGGCATCCACTAGTAATACAAAGTCCTGTTATGTTCTAGTATTTTTAAACATCAATATAATAAATTCCTGAGAAGAAACAAAAGCATGGGTGCAGGAGCACACACACACACAAGTAAATGAACTGTGTAATGTACGTACACATGCGCCCATACTAATGAAAACACCATAAATGTAGGTCATACCAGCCACAACGTAGAAATCTCATATCTCATATCATGTTACAAATAGCATACATAGTAAAGAATTACATAAATACTTTTAAAACCTTTTAAAATAAATTGTAAATATAAATAACATTCGATAATATAACAACAGCAGCAGCAAGTAGGCATTTCAGTATAAAAACATCCAAGTTTAAAAAGCAGCTCAAGTGCAAACCAAAGGGCATAAAGTGCAGAGGGCAAAAGGGTTAAAAAGATAGGGAGATGCTCATGGCATGTTCTGATTCAGGAGCCTGACAGCTTGTGGATAAAAACTTCTTTTCAGTCTCTCTGTCTTCGCTGCAATGCTCCTGAACCTCCTGCCTGATTTCAAGAGCTGAAACAGCCCATTGCAGGGGTGGAATGGATCCTTTAAAATCCTGACAGCCCTACTCCAGCATCTCTTCTCATAGGTTTCCTGCAGGAATGGAAGGGCTGATTTGCAGCATCGCTCTGCTGCACGTATCACTCTCTTGAGGGCCTTCCTGTCCTGCTCGCTGCTGTTACCGAACCATGAGGCGATGCTCTGAGTAAGGATGCTCTCCACAGTGCCAGTGTAGAATGCTCTCAGGATGGACGGGGAGGCACCAAACCTCCTCAGCTGCCGGAGATGGTAGAGCCGCTGATTTGCCTTTTTGGTCACACCCTGAATATGTGTGGACCAGGTCAGATCCTCTGAGATTTGTACTCCTAGGTACTTGTAGCATCTCACCCTCTCCACTGGGTCCCCGTTGATAGATAGGGGGGTGTAGGAGTGATTTCCCCTCCTGAAATCCACCACTAGCTCCTTCGTTTTGCTGATGTTTAGTTGTAGAAAGTTAGTCTGACACAAAGGGAAGCTACTCTCAGTAGGATATGCAAACAGTGATCAGGCATGAGTGCCATCATGAAGTTGGTACATGCTACTGAGGCTACACCTAAGTATTAAAGCACAAAAATATCAAGATACATTAAAGCACGGGGCAACACACAGATGAAAACAATAGTGTGTGACATATTCACAATAATTACAGGAATGGACGAATGTCCATTTCTTCGTTCATGCCCCTGGGTGACATAGTATCTAAAGTATAAATCCAGAAAAGTTCACGTCTGAGAAGCAATTTGTTGATATCACCTCCCCTCCTCGGAATACATACTAGTTCTATACCAATGTAGCTGAGAGAAGCTGAGTTTCATCTGGTTAAAGTGATTAGCTACAGGGCTCTTGGGATCAGAGTTTCTTATAGCACATCTATGTTCAGAGATTCTATTTTTAAGGGGTCTGGATGTCTTACCAATATATGCAAGCCCACAAGGGCACTTAAGCATAACGTTGTTAGTTTTGCAAGAAATTATACCCTTAACAGAAAACACTTTACCAGTGCGTGGATGATGAAAGGTTTTGTTTTCTAGTTTGTTTTCTAGTTGTCACATGGCTACCACATGATACTTAAGATGGCGTCTATGTGGCTTTTGTATGTCTGACGAAAAGCAGCTGCTCGAAACGTTACATTGTTCCTGACATTAACTGGACTGCATTTAGGAGCCCTGCGGTGTGCGAGCCTTTTACTTTCTTTTTAATTCTTGTATGTTTTTGGATCAGCACCTGCCCAAAGCTTTTGGTACGGATGTGCGTGTGACCTTTCCATTTTGTTATCTTTTAATATAGATGGAGAGGCTCAGTGTTGATACTGGGATTCCAATGAACTGCATCTTCCCTGTGAAGAACTACCATGAAGAAATCAATGTTGATAATGACACTGACACACTGATCCTGAGTGCACTGAGACACATCATCAATGTTGGAGAAGACCACATCAACTTTGTAGAGAATAAATCTCCAGATAATTATGCTTGAACACAGCATAACCAGAGTGTATTTCATGATGTCTGAAAATTAATATACCATGCTGACCAGCATGTTTCTTGACAATCAATTGTATTAGATTTATTTGCTTAGTTGATCAGATTTATTTGCTTAGTTGATCATTTGTTTGCATGTGTTTTAGCTTAAACACAAAGACAGATAAAACTACACAAATACACCCATCCTAACATGTATATAATCCATTGATCCACCGATTGATTATTAAAAAGGCTTGGTTGGAAACAAATGCAGTCAATTTCCGTCAATGGGGAAAAAATGAGGGGAGGAAAAAAAGGCTACACGTGTTTTTGTTGTGGTTTACTAATGCTGCTGCTCTCAAACAATAAAACTAGCCACGACCGTTGTATTAACCTAGTGGTTCTCAACGGGGAGGTGGGGGGTGGCGCGAGCACAGGAGGGGAGGGTGGGGGTCGGCTCCCCGGTCGGTAATTTCTCCCGCTAATCAGTGAAGGAAAAAAAGTAAGATTGTGGGGGATATTTTTCGCACTATCTGGCAACCCTGGCCTGCCTGCACGTATGAGCCCGGTGACGTGACTCAGGAGCTGTCCCATTTCTCCACACTTGGCTCAGTGCGCTTGGTTACGCGCACACTTTGGTGACGTTTTTCCGGCGGAACGTATATTTGCATATAGTGTGCAAGCATGGATTAAGTGGTCAAGCGTGTGGGGGGATATTTAAAAGCAATCGGGACACACTTGACAAGTGCAGCCTGTGCTGTTGCGCACAGCACACTAGCACAACTACTACACACACACATGCAGCAACAGTTTTAAAAAACAGTGCTGCTGGATCAGTCTCATCTACTCCTATGCGCAAGATTCAATTCATAAATGTGTAAGCCCAACTGTAAGTAAATAAAACAAACGAGAAAAACGAAAATATAAAAACATGAACAGAGCATGATGAATATAAAATATGACATTAAAAGGTCATAATTATGAGATAGAAAGTTAATTTCATTTTATTGAGATTAATTCAATCGCATTTCCTAAACGTGACTTGTGGCTCTGGGTGACGGCGGACTTCACCGTGGTGCATTGTGGGATTTATACTTGGCCAAATACCGCTCGGATGCGGTCTTACCTTAAGTGTGGGTAAAGTGCAAATCAAGCGCGCTGCACTTTCGGTCGTTGGAGAAATGGGACACACTTGCGCACTCGCACGCCAAGTGCCCAAGTGTGTAAGTGTGATCGAGTGTGCATATTGGGACAGGCCCACAGTCACTCGCTGGAGGTAGATACCGGTACGTAGTAGCGTTGGGTCTCCTGCATAGACTTTTTTTTTCTTTTTTCTTTTTTTTTGCATAGACTGTAAATAGTCAGGTGCAAATATGACTTGACCCTAAAAAAATTCTAACAAAATGTTTCTCAGCTGTTTTTTATAGTATTAGATGACCTTAATAACATACTAAAAGTTTACCAAAATTTGACCACTAGAAAGGTGTCATTTTCAAGATGGCGTCCAAGATGCATAGGAAGCCTGGGGAGACACCAGAGGTGAATCGGGTAAAAATGTTTAACTAACAGATATCACCATGAAACTTCCCAAGTTTATCACTTACATTAAGACAAATATTTTTTGTATTACAAGTTTTGTCAAATTGTATGTTTAAATATGTAAATGAGGCAATGTCTCATTAAATATGCGCTAATTTGCATACATTTCCAGAACCGAAAACTGAGCAATGGATAAAGCTACTTTCAAAATGATTGTTTTATTTTGTTGACATACTAGAGTCAGAGGTTTTTACAGAGGGGATTTTGGATATCTCTTTTTATCACTCTGTAAATGAGAAAATACTGTCACCAGCCCTAAAAATTCAAATATCGCCATGTTTTTAGGAGTAAAATGTTGTATAAATCAGGCTATGAATGATATATCAACAAACCCCTCTGTAAAAACCTTCAGAATATAGAAAGGGATCAAACTGGAAGGTTAGGTGTCTGTAAGTGCTGCTGAAGTGGAGATTTTGGGCTCAGAGTCTGAGGAAAAACTCATTTTGAGAAAACATGTACATGTAAAATTCCATGTAAATTGTACTTTTATGATTGGTTGCGGATACGGAGGAATTTTGGAGCCAACATAATTGTTCAGGAGAGAGAGAGCTTTACAATGATACCTGACATGACATGGGTCAGACAACAGGTACAGCACAGTATGTCACAATAGCATGTTCACTTGTGGTGAATTTAGGAGAAATCTACAGACAAAAGAGACAAAATGAAGTAAAACAACCACCTTAATGTGGATTTTCTATCATTTCTTTTGACTTTTCTGAAAAAAGACGTGTTAAGAATGAAAAATAGCCCAAAATCTCAAAATTATCAGTGCATGCAAAATGTTACAAGAAAATACAAATACCACTACAGTGCACAATTTCCATCATAGAATTAATGTATTTTTTTTTTTTTTAGAAAGCATCTAACTAGGCCCTATTTCTACCTTACGTGTCAACCACCCATTCCAATAAGAATAAATTCATTAGAACTGTGTGGTACTGTAAGTAAGTATGTAATCTTGTCAGCACAATTTAGACAAGTCCAATGGATTCACAGACCCAGAAAACATGGGGTTAGACACCAATATTACTTGGCTAGGTCAAATAATGAAAGAGTTAGAATAAAGGCAAAAACTAGTGGCAAAAACCCTGTTTTTTCATGCACTGATAATTTTGAGATTTTGGGCTATTTTTCTTTCTTAACATGTCTTTTTTCAGAAAAGTCAAAAGAAATGGTAGAAAATCCACATTAAGGTGGTTATTTTACTTCATTTTGTCTCTTTTTTCTGTAGATTTCTCCTAAATTCACCACAAGTGAACATGCTATCGTGACATACTGTGCTGTGCCTGTTGTCTGACCCATGTCATGTCAGGTATCATTGTAAAGCTCTCTCTCTCCTGAACAATTATGTTGGCTCCAAAATTCCTCCGTATCCGCAACCAATCATAAAAGTACAATTTACATGGAATTTTACATGTACATGTTTTCTCAAAATGAGTTTTTCCTCAGACTCTGAGCCCCATATCTCCACTTCAGCAGCACTTACAGACACCTAACCTTCCAGTTTGATCCCTTTCTATATTCTGAAGGTTTTTACAGAGGGGTTTGTTGATATATCATTCATAGCCTGATTTATACAACATTTTACTCCTAAAAACATAGCGATATTTGAATTTTTAGGGCTGGTGACAGTATTTTCTCATTTACAGAGTGATAAAAAGAGATATCCAAAATCCCCTCTGTAAAAACCTCTGACTCTAGTATGTCAACTAAATAAAACAAGAATTTTGAAAGTAGCTTTATCCATTGTTCAGATTTCGGTTCTGGAAATGTATGCAAATTAGCGCATATTTAATGAGATATTGCCTAATTTACATATTTAAACATACAATTTGACAAAACTTGTAATACAAAAAATATTTGTCTTAATGTAAGTGATAAACTTGGGAAGTTTCATGGTGATATCTGTTAGTTAAAATGTTTTCCCCGATTCACCTTTGGTGTCTCCCCAGGCTTCCTATGCATCTTGGACGCCATCTTGAAAATGACACCTTTCTAGTGGTCAAATTTTGGTAAACTTTTAGTATGTTATTAAGGTCATCTAATACTATAAAAAACAGCTGAGAAACCTTTTGTTAGAATTTTTTTAGGGTCAAGTCATATTTGCACCTGACTATCAGCCCATCAAGCTTTTTGCCGTTGTGATCATGCGGAAGAAAGAAATCACCGGAACAAAAAAGAAAAACACTACTGAAAACTTTCTACCGAGGATACTCTACCGAAGACACTCTACTACAACCGCTTTCGAAATGCCCACAAAGCCCACAATGCATTGCGGTTTCCCCACCCCGTGACGTCACCCTTTCGAGCCCTATTCGATACCTGCTTTTTTCTGGAACCGTAAGAACCGAATATTACAACTTCTCCCTTTCGGTTCTTGGCGGAACTGACGGGGGTCACACACACACACACCGGCCGTGTTGGGTCCGAGATTCAACAAGCCGGTCGGGTTTTACACTTATTACAGGCAGTATGCCCGTTTATCACCAATAAACACAGTAGCTAGATGAGGTGGGTAGCCTACTGATACAGTCTATGGTGCTGAGGCCGGTTAAGACGGGTGGGGTGGGGGGCAGCTGCGTGGAGAAGCGGCATGGAGCGGTGATCTGCTCCGTGACACTTGAGACTGACCACCGCGAGTGCTTTGACACGGGGTCAGGCACGGCAGCACCCGCTGATGGTTGAAACAGCAGAGATATGTGCTTCCATGTCGGAGTCTCCAACCCAGAAACGTCAGTTACAACATCGGGAAAAGTCGCTTTTGACCCCCCCAAAAAAAAAGAGAGAGAGAGAGACCTGCCGTGCCGTGTAAAAACAACAACAACAACAAAAACTGACAGCGACGAGTGAGTGTCACGACAACCCTGACGTGGGTGTCAACAGTGTTATATTGAGCGTCTTGCTCAGAGGCTTATGAGTGCTATATTATGCATATTAATAATCACTAAACATTCTGACACCACTACAAAATTGCGTGGTCACAATGTAAACATAATGGTGATCAAAATACGGCTTTTATCGATTCATAAATTGCATCATGTAGCACAACTGCAAATCTGGTCACTTCCCTGCTGTTTTGCTAAGCCTCCCCCTTGGTCCTGTGCATGTATTTTCATGCACCACATGCAAGCGCATCCCTTGGCTGCACACACAGAGAGGACCGCCCCTTTATGCCGTTCTCTCTCATCATGGGATAAAGGTTGTAGGATACAGGGAAAGTTTTCTCCTCGGCTTACAGCAGAGCAGAGTGACTGACAGACCCGTGTTTCAGACCAAACACTCTATATAAGTGATGTGAAGATATAACTATTTGTAGTGCCTGGCACTGAGAGTCACTAAAACATGTCAACAACGCCACCTCCTATTAAAGGACAGGAGGAACCCTTGATTAGTAATAGATTTATCTTTGTGTTGTGTGGCCCATACTTCCCCAGAACAGGAACAACTTACAAGAAGCGGGTACTGTATGAAAAATAATATCTTTTTATTACAATCAGATCAATCTATGTTGAGGGCGCAATATGGTATAGGAGTGAGGCAAAATAACAAACAAAATGTGGATGGTGACAAACTACGTCTCCTTATGCTCAGAAGGTCGGGTCTGCTGTGCTCACCAGCTGAAAGACGAAGCTGTGGAAGACAGAAGGAGGGGACAGCAAGTCTAGCACCGCAAACATGCACTACAAACTCTACATCTAATTACTTTAAAGATATCATGCAGTGTCACTAGGCAATATATATATACACACCACTACAATGTGTCACCCTGTACAGTCCCACCACAGACAGGAGCAGTGTGTCGGTGCAGACCCGGCCTTGGACACTCAAGCTGCAGACAAAGAGGGGAGACAGAAAATCAAACTCTCAAATCACCATCCAGGAAAATACACATTTCGTAAACCATAAAAATAAATAGCCTCAAACCTACACCTATGCTTATGAGATCACATATTCAGGAACTAAACCAATAAATGAACACACAAAAAAAAGAAATTTAATCATAGAAAACAGTGGCTGGGCTGGTCCTTGAAAGGAAGGCACAAAATCTACAATTAGTACACATTCAAGGCACCATACTTAGTTAAAAACACTAAAGACTGGTAATAAAATATAAGCCTACTTTGCCAGGTATGAATTCATACACCCTGGTTCACGTGGCAATTTTCTGCTTGGGCAGAGAGCAGGTCCCAGTGTGTGAGACTCTCTAAGGAGGGGACATTATAAATATCATGACTTGGGCATACATTAAAATACAGACATAACTTAATACATTAATTACCGGACCTTTAGCCACAGTCGCTCTGTCGTGGTCATGTCATCCCTCGACTGGAAGACACACAAATATAAACAGTAAGTATAAACTTTCGAGTCGTGATATTGCTTCCACACAAATTAAAAACATCCAACACAGCACGCTACACAGGGACGTGCACATGACTATAGAGGGGCAGGGGCTAAACATCAGAAAAGGGCAGTACAATTTTTTCAGGCCTTAATATCAAAATAAATTAATTAAAATAAATTACAGTTACTATTTAGTTGGTAGAGAAAGCCTGCACGCCTTCAGGACTGCAGTCAATACGCTGGACCAATTTCCCAACTTCCCGAAACAGAGTCATGACTTCTGAACTGGCTAAGGCCAATATGGTATTGGGTGCACATTAACATGGCTTGCAGAAAAAAAAATAATGTGAGTGCAAGTGCAAAATAGAAGTAGGCTAAGCCTACAGGCTACACACACAAAACCAAGAAATGACTACTGTGACTGCTACTGTGCATATTTCAGAACAGCAGCAATATTTACCACAGCAAAGTCACAATTACCAGTAACTCAATATCTGGAAACAAATTCAAATAGTCAGTGAAATCAAGCTGAGTGAGTGATTCCTCCTGTTGCTGCTGTTGTTCACTACATTCAGGTGATGTTAGACAGAGGACGGGGTGGGGCTTAACTCTTAACAAGCAGTGAGCTAAACAAACACAAATGGGTGCTTTTCTGAAATATGACTCATATTAAGCTTGTTGAATAAGTGGACGGCGACTTGTCAGAACCGACAAGGAAGTGATGTTGGTGGATTTATAATAACTCACAAGATTCGACACAAGTCGTTCCACTGTCACGTCTCGTCTACTGTATGTGCGGCACACAGAGTTATCGATGAGGCAGCAGCTTCTACTTCTCTCTCTCTCCCTCTGGACGTGAATGTGAGCAGCCCCCCCCCCCCCCCCCCCCCGCCCCTCAGTGAGGGACAGAGCGGAGCAGCAGCGGACAACACACACACCAACTTACATACACAATACCGTGTATATTACAAGGAAATGCGTACGGTAGATAACCGTGGCATTTTTATAGCGCGGTTGTTTACATCCTCATGCACAACAGGAATGCATTTATTGAAAAAAAAAAAAAACATTAAAAAAAGGGCACTTTTTAATACGAGGCAAAAAGGGCAGGGGCTCAAGCACCTTTTGGGCCCTATGTGTGCACGTGCCTGATCCCCTCCCTTCATAAACTGGGCCCAGGGCAGTAGTCCAACAAGACAACGACCCCAAACACACCTCCAAGACGACCACTGCCTTGCTGAAGACACTGGGGGTAAAGGTGATGGACTGTCCAACATGTCTCCAGACCTAAACCCTATTGAGCATCTGTGGGGCATCCTCAAATGGAAGGTGGAGGAGCACCAGGTGTCTAACATCCACCAGCTCTGTGATGTCATCATGGAGGAGTGGAAGAGGTTTCCAGTGGCAACCTGTGAAGCTCTAATGAACTCCATGCCCAAGACAGTTGAGGCAGTACTGGGGAAAAAATGGTAGCCACACCAAAAATTGACACTTTGGGCACAATTTGGACATTTTCACTTAGGGGTGTACTCGCTTTTGTTGCCAGCGGTTCAGACATTAATGGCTGTGTGTTGAGTAATTTTAAGGGGACAGCAAATTTACACTGTTATACAAGCTGTACACCGACTACTTTACATTGTATCAAAGTGTCATATCTTCAGTGTTGTCCCATGAAAAGATATACCGTAATAGAATAATTTTTTTAAATGGCAGGGATGTACTCACTTTTGTGAGATACTGTATGTTCGATTAAGCACAGAAAGTGAAACTGATGGTAAAAGCATGGTGCAGAGCTCTAGCTCCAGAAGGGGGGGCTGCTGCTAAATTTTGGAAGACCCTCATCTTAAATTAGCATAAAATCCCATTACTAGTTAGAATCTTGAATATTATAATTGCAAAAAAAAGATGCTCATGTGTATGTCAAAAACGCCTACAAAAAAAGTCATATTTTTTTAACCAATATTGGCCAAAATATAGCAATACAATTAAAATAGCTTTTTCAATTGTTTTTTTCTATCCATTTCCCTAAATATAAAATCTTGAACATTGAAAATGATGCATATAAACTGAACATTTTGACCATTATTGTGACCATATGCATGAATTGAGTATTTGAATGTTATAGCGCCTCTAGTGGTCACCAGCAAAAAAAAAATCCAAGATGACAACACCCCTATTATTCCTCCTAGAGGTTCCTTCTAACAAAAAAATAAGGTTGGCAAACTTTACCCAGAAGCGTGAGCATAGTTAGCAATCTTAGGGTTTGCCCCCTGATTAAATGCTTAATTCCACCTTAGAAGTTGTACATTTGCATGTATATGCATAAAAAAGGCAGTGAGCCTCCACTATATCCTTGCTCTGACCCTTGACTATCGATCTAGATACTTAAAGGAGATATCAGTGAAATGTTTTTGTTAATATAAGTCCTAATTAGTCATATTTTCCGTCAGCAATCACTTACATAGAGTGTTTCGACCGGAACACGAGTCTCTCCGTCACTCTGCTCTGCTGTAACCCGAGGAGAAAATTTTCCTTGTGGGATACAAGTGTTATCCAATGAGGAGAGAGAACGGCATGAAGGGCTGTGTGTGCAGCCAAGGGATGCGCGTGAATGTGGTGACGTAGCACGAGGACCAATTGATGCCTGACAAGGGCGGGGGCTGCTAACTCATGGTGCGTTCAAGGAAACTCGTACTTTGTGTTTTTCCTTCCTGTGAAGTCATACCAGTTCGATCTGGTACGAGTTCACGGGTCAGAAGTTACGAGTGGCCGTTATAGGGAACTTTCACAGACAACAGGATGGTAAAAACACGAGCTACGGGTTACCTGGAACGCTACCAAGTCGTAGTTGTGACTTGAAGCTGTAACTTACGGTTTCAAAAGCCTGCCTTGAACGCAGCATTAGCCGAAACGGCCGTGAAGCTGATATCTCCTTTAATTTCCTCATCTTGATTGCCTACTTACAAAAAAACCTAAGGGGAAATGGTCCAATGACTGTGCAAGATGGGCTTTGGCGGCCATTTTGATATGCAAATTAGAAGGTCAAAAACTCAAAATTTTGCTTGGGTACCGGTTTTTTTGGACTCAGCACCCTTGAAATAGGTAAGATAGGCCGGTTCCCGACTTGTACCCATAAATGCTCCTTACCTCTTATAGAAGGCCCTTTTTCTGAAATCCGTCTAGACTATTAAGTTAACATTTTGCTTCTATTGTATTACAAATTAATGTCTATTTTAGGGGTGTAATGGTATATGTATTCGTCCCCTGCCGTCACGGTACAGGGGTCACGGTTCGGTGCACACAGTCACACGACGAATACGTCTGAATGAATATAAAAAATTAAAAAAAAAGTTGAGTCCTCACTCCAATCTAGGTGGTGGTAATGAGCCTCGAAGCTGCCAGCAACCGTCATAACAGACGAAGAAGAGGAGTGATGAGAGTGTGAAGTTGGTTGGAGAAGCTGCTGCTTCATTTATGTCACCGTGTGGCTTCTCAATCAAACACAATGGCGGCGGCGGCTCGCGACCATAGACTGTGTAAGCAGCTCGCGACTGGTCCACCGGACAAAGTCCGTCGGTGCTATTTCACGGATGCGCGGTGCGTCGCTAGAAACGAATCAAACACGTTAGCATATGTTCACCCCAATGTCAATCACTGGTGCAAGGAAAAAGACAAGTTGTGTGCAACAACTTATCCCGCTGCTATTAACCCTCTTGACATGAACACAGAGAGGTAAGGAAAAAAGGAGACCGCACACAAGTAGCCTACACATTGTCTGATGAAGGGCTGACGCCTGAAACGTGTCAGTGACGTTAAACTGTCACGGAAGCTTTTAACTAGTGTGCGGTCTCCTTTTTTCCTTACCCGTGTCTTGGTGGCCAGCACCTAGTCTTCAGTTTTTTTGGGGGGATGTGCGTGTAGCTGCCTCTGTTTTATGAACACAGACAGGACCAGAAACATCACCAAAGTAACTCATCTAGTCTAATTTAACTGTGAAACGTCTTCCTAGACAAACAACTAAGTCCAGTTGTTTTCGATTTAACCTCCTTTGAAACCCTCGAAATGCAAGTGATCAGTTTCTTCCACAATAAAAACAGCAACCTGGACCCAAACATCATCTCGGTGTGTCATACCCTTCCTCAGAAGGACCAAAAAAAATAAGCCAGCTATTATTATTCGCTTTGCCAACTGCAAACGTTAACGTTCAGTGAA
>NC_139910.1:4576895-4637440 GCF_905171665.1 Trachurus trachurus
ATGTAATGTAAAAAATCTTAATTTGCATTATTCGTTTTAAAAAATATTGATTGAAAAACGTTTTCAGTGGTGCAATTCTACTCATCAATTGGAGTACTGTAGTAGCCTAGATGTAGTGAACATTGTTGAATGTAAGTGAATATAGAAAAAAAAAACTCAACACAGTGACCTCACAACAAACTATTGCCAATAAATAATGAACTCATGTTGATGTCAACGTATCTCTGCAATAGAATACCCCTACAGTCTCATGACTGAGCTCCACTGTCAGCGAAAAGTTTGTGTTATGGTTTACAATTGTGATAAAAAGTCACATTACCGAGTTAAACTGTAGCTTCACGCAAAATTTAGAAACTAGCAAACAGTAGTCATGTGAAGTGTGACTGAAGGCTTAAAGGAGAATTACAGCCATTTTTGACCCCTAAATCGTCTTCCTGATGGTCACCCAGTGTTGGGGGGAGCAAAAAAACGTGACTGAAATTGATGCAGGCAAATCAGAGTTACACCATGGCTACCCGATTATTTGAATTTGTGAAGGAGAAAGTTTTCCATTTCAAACAGACCTTTATTTGTCCAGATTCACATCAATGTTGTTCCAAAAAGGAGAAGTTATTTCCTTTCAGTTCAATTCAGTTTTCACTGTCCACTGTTCCACTCTCAGTAAGTAGGTTTTAAAACTGTACAAATAGTTAATAATAAAACAAAGTCGGAAAATAATAAAATCCCAGTACGCAGAGATTCAGATAATTTAGATTTAGCATCAGATTGTTTTGTTGAAAACAATGGATTGTTCAATGGGATTAATAAAAGAAGTGAAAACAACTTTGTTTATTGATGAGGAATATTTTCCTCAGTGTGATCTTTATCATGGAGAATATGTTCTCAGAGAAGAGGAGAGTCTGAATCACTAATCAGCACATTTGACCTAGGGCTGTACAATATGATGTGAGATGAGATTGTCCTCCTGTATAACCACTAGTAAAGTTTGTTTATGGGCGACATCTAGTGGCCGTGGTAATTATGACAGGATGGACAGGTCAATAAAACACTAGATGACACAGAGGGGCAGTGTTCAATTCCTGGGTGAAACCTCCAGCTTTTGTTATTTGTTAAATCTCAGAACAAATTTAAACATGTTATTATAATAACAACATGTTTAAATTTGTTCTGACAATATATTGTCCTTTCCTAAACCAGACCAAGCCATGACTGTGACAACAGTGATGATGAGGATGATATTGATCACAATGATGTTATCAGACAAATAGGGACAAAGGATGGAAATTAGCTGATTGCTATAATCCTGCATATTTACATGAAAGTGTCTGTTAATATGTACTGCTCCAGTCATATTAAAGAGAAGAAGAAGAAGAAGAAGAAGAAGAAAAACAACAGCAACAGGTCTGTCTGTCAGGTTTGTTGTCAGAATCTGGTACCAGTCAAACTAATGTGTATTTTTTTAAATCTTTATAAATATGAATTAAAACCATTTTTATGAACAAACCATTCAAAGTGACAGAAAACATTACAAGTTGAACATCACCAGTTTAGTCAGATATTTGGGACAGACTTGAAATCGGCAACTATTTCTTTGAGGTTAGGGCTGTTGTAAATATACAGACAGATAAAGATATGTCGGAGCATACATTTATTTTTATACACACATTTTTTTCAACATCCTGGGATATAGTATACCAGACAGAAAACAGAAGAGTTGCCAGTGCCTTTGCACATTATCAGAGTTATTATTAGTAGGAGTAAAAGCCCTCCTCCCAGCCTCCTCCTCTTCCTCTAACCACCAACATGCACACACGCACATCTCCCCATTGTGCAGGTAGCGAGTGTGTGTCCCTACCATGGATGTATTATATTATCGGGGTCTCTACATGTGTGGAGCTCTGCTTCATCAAAGTCAGGAACTTTCTCTGCTCTGCTGCTCCTTCCGCCCAAGAGGGTCTGGCAGACCTCCAGCGTCAGGCTGCTTCCGGCTGACAAAGAGGCAACCTGCTCACTAGTTTGTCAACAGGAAGCAGTGTGTACTTTTCAACCAATAAGAAGTGTTTTGGGGCGGGACACCGCCGCGAAATGTCGTCCAGATAGAGACAAGGATTTTTTCAGGGTTGGGCGTCGTCGCTGGACAGAGCGATGTATCGATATCGCTCGCGGCACGTCAGACTCAGGACAGGCTGATTGAAAAGTGGCTACGCATTCTGATCACTTTTTCTCGCTCGCGTCGCTGGAACCCGACGGTGGAGCGTTTTTAAGATTTCCACTCTGGAGGGTGGTTTCACTTTCACTTTTGCATTTTTAAGCCCCAGAAACGTCGTCGTCATTGTGTCGTTTCCCCCCCCCCCCCCCCCCGAACGTTGGGCCCAAACAGGTTAAACTGTCACTTTGATGTTTTTTTTTTTTTTTTTTTTTTTTTTTTTTTAGGTTAGGACATCTACACATGAAGTTGGAAAGTGTCTGAAAATTCAACAGGTGAGAATCCTCTCTCTCTTGTTGTATCACTTCGACTGGACCTTAGAAACGTTTTTGATGCTGGTGAAAGGGGTGTTTCAGATTGTTATAAATGTCTGTTAGAGTTAAATGACAATAACTTGGGAACCATTTTCATTTGTGTTTTATAGAACTGACAAAGGTCTGATGTAACCTGAGATAACATGATCAGAAAAAAATGCAGGGAGTGACAGAACTGGTTGCGCAGCTTTGATGAACATGTTTGTGTTCCCTTCCTAGATTAATCTGTCCAAGTGCAAATATGTTCAGCAATTTCTGTCAGAGTCAAAGGACGATGTGCTGTGTTATTGTTATCCCATGTAATAGGAATAACTACTTAGAATGACCTGTATTCTATGGGCAGCCTCTGTCTTTGTTGTTTAGGTTTTGTGGTGCTGTATAAACCTAAAATAACAAATGCAACTAATAAGGTTTACTTTTATCTTTCAGGAACAAGGTAAGTAAATTAATTGGTTGGAGCCTCCATTTAGTAGAATATGAAATGTAATGTGTAAAATCCTACCAAGATTAAATGTAAATAGTTTTTTTTTTTTTTTTTTTAACTCAAAGTATATTCACTCTAGAGTATTGATAAACTCAAATTACCAAAAAAACTGAAATGGCAGCACTCACAAAATAAACTTGAAACATTTATTTAACGCACAGCAGTGCCTGACGGACGCGTTTCAGCCCTTGGCTTTCTTCAGCGTCTCACGCTGAAGAAAGTTTATTTTGTGAGTGCTGCCATTTCAGTTTTTTCAGTGTTTCGATTTTTGAGCCGGCACCCAGTTTTACCTTTACACTAGAGTCGAGCACGCCATTCCCTTTGTTCTCTAAACTCAAATTACCACCATACCACCATATTATTAACTCATTGAGTGTCTCTTTTATAAAATGGTCAGGGACTGGTGCCAGCGTTTCGGGGCATTTTGAGTAATATTTCAAGACCCACAGAATATTTTGTACTATGACTCTGAAAACACCAAATAGCTCAAAGGAAAGAGGAGACAATCTATTTAACTAGAGAAAAAACATTTGTTTGTACCTTGTTCCATTCTTGATTAATCTTAAATTGAATAGAGCCTGGTTGCACCAAAAAGACCACTTTTTTTTCTAGAAAGCTGCGAAAAATGCATTTTTGTGAAAGAAAGTCTTTCAGTGAAACAGTGATTTATCTGTTTTAATTTTGTATGCTACATGTAACATGTAAGACATCTGAAAATTTCATTTCACATGTTTTTTCATTGATAAACTCTCTTAAAGCAGATATCAGTGGAATGTTTTTGTTAATATAAGTCCTAAATAGTCCTATTTTCCGTCAGCAATCACTTACATGAAGTATTTCAGCCTAAACACGAGTCTCTCCGTCACTCTGCTCTGCTGTAACCCGAGGAGAAAATTTTCCTTGTGGGATACAAGTGTTATCCAATGAGGAGAGAGAACGGCATGAAGGGCTGTGTGTGCAGCCAAGGGATGCGCGTGAATGTGGTGACGTAGCACGAGGACCAATTGATGC
Source organism: Trachurus trachurus (assembly GCF_905171665.1). NCBI lineage: Eukaryota > Metazoa > Chordata > Actinopteri > Carangiformes > Carangidae > Trachurus > Trachurus trachurus. The sequence goes on from NC_139910.1 coordinate 4,580,911, forward strand.
CTGACAAGGGCGGGGGCTGCTAACTCATGGTGCGTTCAAAGAAACTCGTACTTTGTGTTTTTCCTTCCTGTGAAGTCATACCAGTTCGATCTGGTACGAGTTCACGGGTCGGAAGTTACGAGTGGCCGTTATAGGGAACTTTCACAGACAACAGGATGGTAAAAACACGAGCTACGGGTTACCTGGAACGCTACCAAGTCGTAGTTGTGACTTGAAGCTGTAACTTACGGTTTCAAAAGCCTGCCTTGAACGCAGCATTAGCCGAAACGGCCGTGAAGCTGATATCTGCTTTAACCAGCCTTCTCCTCCATGTCTTTAGATCATTAGATGTGCATTTCCACCATCTAGTGGACAAATACCGGAACTACCTTATCACGCACAGGTTGTTAATTTTACCCTGTTCATTTTATACTTCAGCTGTGGAGTTATAAGGATGTGACTCATCCTCAGCTCAGATCACACACGGCTCCATGGCACTGATCAAGTAGAACAAGCAGCTTCTCATCTCATGAAGGTGGAAAGTGTCCTGTCAACCTGAAAAAAGTTGATCAGGTGAGAATCTTCAAATTTCTCATGAACAGGATAGATTTGGTCACATTTTCTTGTCTCACTGTTTAATTACACATTTAGAGAAGCCTTTTGATGATGAACAGGTTTTTTAAATTCAGCATTCTTTTACATCCTTACACAAATGCAAATGGTTCTCAAATTATTGTTTAAGTATTAATTATTATTTAACTTCAAGAGAAATTCATAACAATAGAGATCTGGTTGTAACCTGATATTACGTCAGAAGAATGACAGTACTGATAGCACTGACAGATATGACTTTGGTGTTGTTAGAGCTTTGCCGAACTGTCTGTTTACACGCAGTGCTTGGAAACTCTGCTTGAAGCTGAGAAATGATGGACACACACCTCTTGAGTCTGAGAGTGCAGTATCCAATCTACTGGACACTCCAGTAGATGTTTAGTTTCTAGTTTCTGGTGGACAGATAGTAGCACTACATCACCTTCTCTGGTGTTCCCCTGGCACAGACTGTGTATATCACAGGTTAGACTGGTTTGACCATTGCCTTCTTTTTTTAGACTTGGTCTCTAATGTTATGAGGATGTGAGACAGCTTCATCTTAAACAACACATGTGGAAAGTGTCTCAAAGTTCAATGTAAAGTGAGGTGGGCAGGTGTTAATCCTAGTATTTTATTGGACAGTAGAAATGTTTATTGATGGTGATTGGATAATGCTTGCAAATATAAATATTCTGATTGATAATGATTATGATGATTTTGATGTGTATGTATAGAACATATCTTACCTCACCTTACCCACCTTGCCTCACGTGAATGTGTATGAATGTGTATGAATGTGTATGAAGTGGTGGTCGGAGGGGCCGTTTGGCGTGCAATGGCTGCCCCAGGGCAGCTGTGCAGTAAGTAGCTTACCACCACCGTTGTGAATGTCGTATGATATGAGTGAATAATGGCTTCTGTAAGGTGCTTTGGGTATCATGAAAAGCACTATATAAATCTAATTATTATTATTATTATTATTAACTGTGGTACAGTGTGCTACTGAATATCTTTACCGTGTTCTCTTGGATAACTTGTAACTGATGCCAAGCCAGGGATGTCATCTACAAACTACTTTTCATTTGTCACTGGTTTGTTTATATCAGGATGCACCAGCAGAGAGCAGAACTACCTGAACCCAGCTGTGTGTCCATGAACAGTGATGGATCTATCTTTCGTGATGTTAACTTTAAAGATGAACAACCTGCTGATGGAAGGTAATAATCTAAAACAGAATTTCATAATTATCAAACTCTCCTGAGAAAATGAGTTATGTCTTGATCCACAGCCTCATAGTCTGTTGCATGACTGAATAATAAATAGTTTCATGAACATCATAATGTGCATGTATAGTATATATTGTGTCTTTTTATACTTTTGTTATTATTGTCATAACAAAAGTATAAAAACACACAATAAACCTACAACTAAATCTGAACTATATTCACTATATTATAACTATATAATATAATATTGGCTCCTACATTGATCAATGAAAATCACATTATTCTTCAATTATATATTTTTATTATTTTCAAAAAATCACTCCAAAATCCCCACAACAAACAAGTACACAAGCTAAACAATAAAAACAGCAACATCAAAACAAAACAAAAACAGCAACAAAAAACACACAGCCGAAACAGGAAACAAACAAACAAACAAACACAAGAAGAACAAAAACAAAACAAAACAACAACAACAACAACAAACACTACCCAGACATTTACAAAACTGTGTTAATATGTTTCGCAATGGGGCCCCAGACATCAAATCACATTATTCTTGTTCTGTTTTTATTTTCCAGTCAAAATAAAATATTTTGCAACAGCAATATGTTGTTTTTAAATTATTTTGCAGCCCTACTCGACTGATGCTAGGCCAGCACTTTTAGCTGCAAACTATTTTTCATTTGTCACTTGTTTGTATCAGGATGCAGCAGCAGAGAGCAGAACCACCTGAACCCAGCTGTGTGTTCATGAAGAGTGATGGATCCATCTTTCGTGATGTTAATTTTAAACATGAACAACCTGCTGATGGAAGGTACGACTCTAAAACTGAACCTTGTCATTATCAAACTTTCCTGAGAAGAGGAATCATGTTTCAGTCCTAAGTTCATGGTTTGTTGACGAGCAGAACTACCTCTTCATATTACTGCGGATCTTCCTCTTCAACTCTACAGTTGTCTGTGACATCTTGTAGAACAAGAAAGGGACAACAGTTTTAAAATGGATATGAAGCACAAATTAACAAAATTTACCAGACATATTTTCAATGTACTTAAAAACTTTATAAGTGATATAGCAACAGTGAATGAAATAACAGAGCTGGGTCAAAAGAGAAACATTCCAGGTTGAAAAGAAACAATACATTTTGTAACCCCTTTCTCCTAGTGTTTATCTATACTGAGGTCACACCCAATAATAATAAAACAGGTCCTGGGTTCTCAGCTAAAGATGGTGAATTGACTGTGTGCTTGTCTACTGAATTCAGCAAGGGACTTTATCACTGGAGTGAGGAAAAGGAAGATATCGCCTGACTAGTGCGGTGCCTCCACTGAAAACTTACTGTGCTCCGTTCTAGCAAACTTGTGTAAGCCTTCAGAACTACTTGTAATAGATACAGTTTACTTTAAAGGAATATTAAGCAACAATATGTAAAGATAGGACACAAAACATTTATTTTCCTTTGAAGGGGACATATTATGGAAATGTCACTTTTTGTAGGCTCTGTAACACATATTTGGGTGTTTGTCTTGCCTTCCAGCCCCCAAAATGTGAGAATTGACTAAAAAAATCTGTAATGTAGTTTTCAGGCTCCATAGGTTGAAATCCACATGGTTTAACGAGCTGTTCCCTCAGTTGTCTTCTAGTGATATAACTAGGTTTCGAATTTGCATAATATAATACCACCCCTACCTGGGACCGCTAGAAGGGGTGGGGCGGGGCAAGCAGTGGTTCATTTGCATTCATGTTGGTGGTTCATAGGAGCATGTGAAGATTTGTAACCTGAGATGGCATGATCGGTATGAACATGCAGGGAGTTTAAAAACTGGTTTGACAGCTTTACTCAATGTGACTGAGGTGTTGTTGTTTGATGTCCCCAAACAAAATCTCTCAGTCTCTGTTGTCTTTAATTGCATAGACTTGTCTGATGGAAAGAACATATCTTACCTCACCTTACCCACCTTGCCTCACGTGAATGTGTATGAATGTGTTATGAAGTGGTGGTCGGAGGGGCTGTTTGGCGTGCAATGGCTGCCCCAGGGCAGCTGTGCAGTAAGTAGCTTACCACCACCGTTGTGAATGTCGTATGATATGAGTGAATAATGGCTTCTGTAAGGTGCTTTGGGTATCATGAAAAGCACTATATAAATCTAATTAGGGCCCGAGCCAGTGACAACGTCACAGGGAGGACCCTATTGTAATTCGACATGCACATTAGTCAACGTGCCAGCCGACGAGTAACAACAAGTAAGCAAGCAAGTAACCAAGTACTGCATAGACCTGGCAGCAAAAACCCCAGATATTGTAATGTTTATTATTATTATTATTATTATTATTATTATTATTATTCCGCGACTTCGAACAAGATTTCGACCCCTTTCCCAAGCCGAGAAACGGATGAAATTTAACACGCAGGGGGGGAAGCCCAAAAATTGCCATTCTGTGGTGGTCTCGCATGTGGGCGTGGCCAAATGGCACCATAGCGCCCCCTAGACCGCGCATAGGAAATGGCAGTCTGCGACACCGATTTGTCCGAAACTTGGTAAACATATTCATCAACCTGAGATCTTCAAAAAATCTCATTACGGACATACCCGACAACCAACAGGAAGTCGGCCATTTTGCTTCAAATTTGGTTTACGCAAAACGAACTCCTCCGAGGGGTTACGCCCGATCGGCTCCAAATTGGGTAGAGAACATCGTCAGACCTAGCTGAGCTTATCTTGTACTCCGCAGGTCTGTAGCTCAAAGCGCTTGGCCTCTGGCGTGCCCCGAAGTTTGGCGACTGTTTCGGTGCTCGCCATGTAAATACGAACGGCTCTCATGCCCACATACTTGATCGTAGACGCTTCAAACTTAGTGCAAAAATCTAGGGCGAGACCCTGAACGATCCGACATATTATTTGCCTACGTCGCTCATAGCGCCCCCTGGTGGTAACAGGAAACGTACAAAAATTCGTTAAAAATCCATCGTTGACCAAATCGACTTCGTTCCACTTCTAATACATGCAGACCCGGATGGTGAAGCTACATCATGAACACTTTGACCCTACGAGCAACGGCGTCCCTGTGCCGTCGCGGCGAAAGTGTATCTTCCCAATTTAAATTACGTTTGCCATTCACGCGCACATACTTCGTCGTAGCCACTCGAAATTCAAAGGACATGACGTTGGCTCCTTCCTGAACGTTTTGATATATCGACTTCCTGCCTGGCTCATAGCGCCCCCTGGTGGTAACAGGAAGTACGCAAAAATTAATTTAAAATCCATACTTCACCCGATCAACTTCATTCCACTTCTAATACATGCAGAACCAGTTGCTGAAGCTACATTATGAACGCTGTGAAGATACGACGAACGGCGTCCGTGTGCCGCCGCGGCGACTGGCGATTTTTTATCGTACAATTACGTTTGCCTTTTTCGTGGCTTTAACGAAGTCGTGTCCTCACGAAATTTCATCCACAGGTCAAGAATGGCGAGCTCTTTCAGCGGATAGAGTCGTTTCCCATGGGCGTGGCTAAATGCCTCAATAGCGCCCCCTTGAAGTTTTTCCGAAATTCTCCATAGACAAATTTCGCTTACTTTGTCGTACACATACGAAACTCGACACACATGTGTATCATACCCAAACATACAAAAAATTGAATTGCAGCCACGCGCTAAACCCAACAGGAAGTCGGCCATTTTGGTTAGCATTTCTTTGACGCAAAACGAACTCGTCCGAGGGAGTTCGTCCGATTGACTTCAAATTGGGTAGGGAACATCTCCAGACCAAGCTGATTACGGCTTGTACTCCGCAGGTGTGTAGCTCAAAGGGCGTGGCTGCTAGGGCACGGCCAAGTCCCACGAGTCAGCTAAAAAGGTTTAAATGCTATCACGCCCACAGATTTGATCGCAGCTGCTTCAAACTTGGTGCACATGATGAGGGCGTGACCCTGAACGATCCGACATATTATTTTTCTACGTCACTCATAGCGCCCCCCGGTGGTAACAGGAAGTGCGCTAAAATTCATTAAAAATACATCGTTGACCCCATCAACTTCATTCCACTTCTAAAACATGCCGAACAAGTTGGTGAAAGTATTTCATGAACGCTATGACGCTACGGCTAATGGCCCCCTTGTGGAGGCGACAGGAATAGCGCTCCATCGTGAACTGCCACCTCCCACGGATTTTGCCCGATTGACTTCATATTCGCTACAGATCATCAGGAGACCAAGCTGGTCAAACACTATTAAAAGCTTTTCTCTACGTCAAACGGCGTGGCTGCTAGGGGGCGACAAAGTTGGCCAACAGCTCGTTTAGTCGCCATGCTATTACGTTTGCCTTCCACGCCCACATACTTGATCGTAGTCACTTCAAAATTTCAGTACATGATCAGAGGCCCGCCCTCTACGCCTCCATTTGATCGTACGCTAGCTCGCTCAAGACGCCCCCTTGTGGACACAGGAAATGTCGTGTATTGCATCGACATTGTCCGATCAGCTCGAAACTTCACATGTGTGATGAGGTCACGACCCCAAACACAACGGCCCACATCCCGTTACCACCCCCTGGTGGACGAACCGTAAACCTGCCGTAACTCCATCGTACGTTGTCCGATTTGCTCGAAACTTCACGTGTTTGACGAGGGGACCGCCCTCGACGCAGCCGCCCACGTCCGGTTGCGTGCGGGGGTTTCGAAGAGCGGCCCGGGGGTAGCGGGGACGCCGAGTGGCGTGGAACGAGGGCCCGTCATAGCCGCTTGCGGCTTTAATTATTATTAGGGCCCGAGCCAGTGACAACGTCACAGGGAGGACCCTATTGTAATTCGACATGCACATTAGTCAACGTGCCAGCCGACGAGTAACAACAAGTAAGCAAGCAAGTAACCAAGTACTGCATAGACCTGGCAGCGAAAACCCCAGATATTGTAATGTTTATTATTATTATTATTATTATTATTATTATATTGGTTCTCCGCGTTTGAACGCGATTTCGACCCCTTTCCCAAGCCGGGAAACGGATGAAACTTTCGACGCAGGGGGGGAAGCCCGAAAATTGCGATTCAGTGGTGGTCTCGCATGTGGGCGTGGCCAAATGGCACCACAGCGCCCCCTAGACCGCGCATAGGGAATGAGGGTCTGCGACACCGATTTGTCCGAAACTTGGTAAACGTATTCATCAACCCAAGATCTTCAAAAAATCGCTTTACAGACATACCCGAAAACCAACAGGAAGTCGGCCATTTTGCTTCAAACTTTGTTTACGCAAAACGAACTCCTCCTAGGGGTTACGCCCGATCGGTTCCAAATTGGGTAGAGAACATCGTCAGACCTAGCTGAGCTTAACTTGTACTCCGCAGGTCTGTAGCTCAAAGGGGTTGGCCTCTGGCGTGCCCCGAAGTTTGGCGACTGTTTCGGTGCTCGCCATGTAAATACGAAAGGCTCTCATGCCCACATACTTGATCGTAGACGCTTCAAACTTGGTGCAAAAATCTATGGAGAGACCCTGAACGATCCGACATATTATTTGCCTACGTCGCTCATAGCGCCCCCCGGTGGTAACAGGAAACGTACAAAAATTCGTTAAAAATACGTAGTTGACCAAATCGACTTCGTTCCACTTCTAATACATGCAGACCCGGATGGTGAAGCTACATCATCAACGCTTTGACCCTACGAGCAACGGCGTCCGTGTGCCGCCGCGGCGAATGTGTATCTTCCCAATTTAAATTACGTTTGCCGTTCACGCGCACATACTTCGTCGTAACCACTCGAAATTCAAAGGACATGACGTTGGCTCCTCCCTGAACGTTATGATATATCGACTTCCTGCCTGGCTCATAGCGCCCCCCGGTGGTAACAGGAAGTACGCAAAAATTCGTTAAAAATCCATACTTCACCCGATCAACTTCATTCCACTTCTAATACATGCACAACCAGTTGCTGAAGCTACATTATGAACGCTGTGAAGATACGACGAGCGGCGTCCGTGTGCCGCCGCGGCGACTGACAATTTTTTATCGTACAATTACGTTTGCCTTTTTCGTGGCTTTAACGAAGTCGTGTCCTCACGAAATTTCATCCACAGGTCAAGAATGGCGAGCTCTTTCAGCGGATAGAGTCGTTTCCCATGGGCGTGGCTAAATGCCTCAATAGCGCCCCCTTGAAGTTTTTCCGAAATTCTCCATAGACAAATTTCGCTTACTTTGACGTACACATACGAAACTCGACACACACCTGTATCATACCCAATCATACAAAAAATTGAATTGGAGCCACGCCCCAAACCCAACAGGAAGTCGGCCATTTTGGTTAGCATTTCTTTGACGCAAAAAGAACTCCTCCGAGGGAGTTCGCCCGATTCACTTCAAATTGGGTACAGAACATCTCCAGACCAAGCTGATTACGGCTTGTGCTCCGCAGGTGTGTAGGTCAAAGGGCGTGGCTGCTAGCGCACGGCCAAGTTCCGCGATTCAGCTAAAAAGGTTTAAATGCTAACGCGCCCACAGATTTGATCGCAGCGGCTTCAAACTTGGTGCACATGATGATGACGTGACCCTGAACGATCCGACATATTACTTTCATACGTCACTCATAGCGCCCCCCGGTGGTAACAGGAAATGACATATTTTGCATCGACATTGTCCGATTTGCTCGAAACTTCACGTGTGTGATGAGGTAACGACCCCGAACGCAACGGCACACATCCCGTTACTGCCCCCTGGTGGACGAACCGTAAACTTGCCGTAACTCCATCGTACATTGTCCGATTTGCTCGAAACTTCACGTGTTTGATAAGGTAACGACCCTGAACGCAACGGCCCACATCCCGTTACTGCCCCCTGGTGGACGAACCGTAAACTTGCCGTAACTCCATCGTACATTGTCCGATTTGCTCGAAACTTCACTTGTGTGATGAGGCAACGACCCCGAACGCAACAGCCCACATCCCGTTACTGCCCCCTGGTGGACGAACCGTAAACTTGCTGTAACTCCATCGTACATTGTCCGATTTGCTCAAAACTTCACGTGTTTGACGAGGGGACCGCCCTCGACGCAGCCGCCCACGTCCGGTGGCGCGCGGGGGTTTCGAAGAGCGACCCGGTGGAAGCGGGGACCGGGGGGTCGTGGGAGCGGGACGCCGAGTGGCGTGGATCGAGGGCCCGTCATAGCCGCTTGCGGCTTTAATTATTATTATTATTATTATTATTCCTCGTCAATTCGCCTCGATTTGACCCCTTTGCCAAGCCGAGAAACGGATGAAATTTGGGACACACGTTGGGTCCTCGAAAAATTTCGATCTGATGCTATCGTCGTTTGTGGGCGGGGCAAATTGGCACCACAGCGCCCCCTAGAACTTTTTACCCCCGGCCATAGGAACCAAAATTTTTTTTTCCGGAGGCTAACGAAACTTGACACACTCATGTATCATACCCAGATATGAAAAAAATTTGTTTCGCGCGAAGCCCAAAAACCAACAGGAAGTCGGCCATTTTGGTTAGCATTTATTTTACGCAAAACGAACTCCTCCGAGGGATTACACCCGATCGGCTCCAAATTGGGTCCAGAACATCGTCAGACCTAGCTGAGCTTAACTTGTACTCCGCAGGTCTGTAGCTCAAAGGGCTTGGCCTGTGGCGTGCCCCGAAGTTTGGCGACTGTTTCGGTGCTCGCCATGTAAATACGAACGGCTCTCATGCCCACATACTTGATCGTAGACACTTCAAACTTGGTGCAAAAATCTAGGGAGAGACCCTGAACGATCCGACATATTATTTGCCTACGTCGCTCATAGCGCCCCCCGGTGGTAACAGGAAACGTACAAAAATTCGTTAAAAATACGTAGTTGACCAAATCGACTTCGTTCCACTTCTAATACATGCAGACCCGGATGGCGAAGCTACATCATGAACACTTTGACCCTACGAGCAACGGCGTCCGTGTGCCGCCGCGGCGAATGTGTATCTTCCCAATTTAAATTACGTTTGCCAAATACGCGCACATACTTCGTCGTAGCCACTTGAAATTCAAAGGACGTGACGTTGGCTCCTCCCTGAACGTTTTGATGTATCGACTTCCTGCCTGGCTCATAGCGCCCCCCGGTGGTAACAGGAAGTACGCAAAAATTCATTAAAAATCCATACTTCACCCGATCAACTTCATTCCACTTCTAATACATGCAGAACCAGTTGCTGAAGCTACATTATGAACGCTGTGAAGATACGACGAACGGCGTCCGTGTGCCGCCGCGGCGACTGACGATTTTTTATCGTACAATTACTTTTGCCTTTTTCGTGGCTTTAACGAAGTCGTGTCCTCACGAAATTTCATCCACAGGTCAAGAATGGCGAGCTCTTTCAGCGGATGGAGTCGTTTCCCATGGGCGTGGCTAAATGCCTCAATAGCGCCCCCTTGAAATTTTTCCCAAATTCTCCATAGACAAATTCCGCTTACTTTGTCGTACACATACGAAACTCGACACACACGTGTATCATACCAAAACATACACAAAATTGAATTGGAGCCACGCCCTAAACCCAACAGGAAGTCGGCCATTTCGGTTAGCATTTCTTTGACGCAAAACGAACTCCTCCGAGGGAGTTCGCCCGATTCACTTCAAATTGGGTACAGAACATCTCCAGACTAAGCTGATTACGGCTTGTGCTCCGCAGGTGTGTAGGTCAAAGGGCGTGGCTGCTAGCGCACGGCCAAGTTGCCTAATTCAGCTAAAAAGGTTTAAATGCTATCGCGCCCACAGATTTCATCGCAGCGGCTTCAAACTTGGTTCACATGATGAGGGCGTGACCCTGAACGATCCGACATATTACTTTCCTACGTCACTCATAGCGCCCCCCGGTGGTAACAGGAAATGACATATTTTGCATCGACATTGTCCGATTTGCTCGAAACTTCACGTGTGTGATGAGGTAACGACCCCGAACGCAACGGCACACATCCCGTTACTGCCCCCTGGTGGACGAACCGTAAACTTGCCGTAACTCCATCGTACATTGTCCGATTTGCTCGAAACTTCACGTGTTTGATGAGGTAACGACCCTGAACGCAACGGCCCACATCCCGTTACTGCCCACTGGTGGACGAACCGTAAACTTGCCGTAACTCCATCGTACATTGTCCGATTTGCTCGAAACTTCACTTGTGTGATGAGGCAACGACCCCGAACGCAACAGCCCACATCCCGTTACTGCCCCCTGGTGGACGAACCGTAAACTTGCCGTAACTCCATCGTACATTGTCCGATTTGCTCGAAACTTCACGTGTTCGACGAGGGGACCGCCCTCGACGCAGCCGCCCACGTCCGGTGGCGCGCGGGGGTTTCGAAGAGCGACCCAGTGGAAGCGGGGACCGGGGGGTCGTGGGAGCGGGACGCCGAGTGGCGTGGATCGAGGGCCCGTCATAGCCGCTTGCGGCTTTAATTATTATTATTATTATTATTAACTGTGGTACAGTGTGCTACTGAATATCTTTACCGTGTTCTCTTGGATAACTTGTAACTGATGCCAAGTAGGGATGCACATTTTGAATTTCTTTTCTGACCGATAACCGACGCTCGTTAACCGATTATTAACCGTTAGCCGATAAGATTAAGACACTTGCGGCGCACGGCAAAAAAAAAAAAATGTATCGCTCCAATTTTTTTTTCTTTTTTTTTTTCGTTAAATACACACGTGTGCCGCGACAGCTGATCAGTGCGCTCTGTCTTAGCTGATCGCGCTCATATGGAGGTTAGATAGTCCAATGTAGAACTGTTTTTATACAAAGTGCAGCCAAACACCAGGCTGAAGGAACAGCAGAGCTCCTCTGACAGCTCCTCTGTTCAGCTGCAGCTCTGGAGAGCAGCGACGTCCTCTTTTTTTTTTTTTTTTTTTTTTTTTCAGCGCCGTAGTTACAGGTGATTCACATCTATGTCCGTGTAGGTTACATTTATTGTCTGACCTTCCTTCACTAGGGCTGCTGCTGCACATACTGTCAGTCCTCCCGTGTAACTTTTTGCTGCGAAATATGACTGAAGGCATGTGAACTCTGCATGTGTCTACACGACCCCATGAGTTGACGACATAAGGACCTAATAAAATAAATAAATAACCGATAGTATTAATCGGTCAAAGTTCTTGTTATCGGTTAACGGTTAAACGGTTAATAATGTGCATCCCTAATGCCAAGCCAGGGATGTCATCTACAAACTACTTTTCATTTGTCACTGGTTTGTTTATATCAGGATGCACCAGCAGAGAGCAGAACTACCTGAACCCAGCTGTGTGTCCATGAACAGTGATGGATCTATCTTTCGTGATGTTAACTTTAAAGATGAACAACCTGCTGATGGAAGGTAATAATCTAAAACAGAATTTCATAATTATCAAACTCTCCTGAGAAAATGAGTTATGTCTTGATCCACAGCCTCATAGTCTGTTGCATGACTGAATAATAAATAGTTTCATGAACATCATAATGTGCATGTATAGTATATATTGTGTCTTTTTATACTTTTGTTATGACAATAATAACAAAAGTATAAAAACACACAATAAACCTACAACTAAATCTTAACTATGAACTTAATATTGGCTCCTACAGTGATCAATAAAAATCACATTATTCTTGTCATCTTCCTGTTTTTATTTTCCATAAAATATATTGCAACAGCAATATACATGTTATTTTTGAATTATTTTGCAGCCCTACTTGACTGATGCCAGGCCAGGACTGTTAGCTACAAACTATTTTTCATTTGTCACTTGTTTGAATCAGGATGCAGCAGCAGAGAGCAGAACCACCTGGAAATATCACTTTTTTAAGGCTCTGTAACACATATTTGGGTGTTTGTCTTGCCGTGACCACTTGTTCTTTTTATTTCACTTTCAGGTGAATAGATGTGGCATGATAAAACAAAAAAACACCTGAGCAAACATGAGTGAATCCAGTGTCTCCCGTCTGCCTGAGAACATAACTATAAAGCAAGCATCTGTCTGTGTACCGTATATGACCGTTTAGTGGCCCGGGCATTTAATATGCTAAATCAGCCCAGGCGTTTATAAGAACCAGGCGGGTATTTGCAACAGGCTATTATTTATTTTTGCAATGACCAAGCACGCATGCATGTGGTGGGTGGTAAAAACGAAACTTATCAATCAGTGCGTGAGAGTGATCAATCCTGTTACACACAGAGGATCTTTGGAGCCGTCGGCGGGCACAGCTCTCAGCAGCAGCAGCAGCGGGTCCTGGTGACAGACTGTGTGAATGCTTCAGTATCGTAGATTCAAATACCAGTAATAATTGAAAGGCGGTTATTTGGTCATACAGCCTATGGGTAATTATATTTCTATTTTAATTTGTAACGAGTAACGAGGTGGCAGATAATCAACTAAACGCCGGCAGCCACACGATGGAAAACTACAAGATCAGTGAAAACGAACTACAACCCCTAAAACAACCCAACAGACAGAGACACCTGCCACAATGCCAAGATTTCAGTTGATTGGCTCACTCTGGCTCTGAGCCAGATTATCCAGGAGAAATATATATAGATATAGATACAGAAAAGGGGGAGAAAGACAGCAAAAGATAGAGATTGAAGAGGATCTGAAGAGACCAAAGGAAGGCCACTATTTTCCTGGATTTTTAATTCATCTGTCATCTTGAATAACTTGTGTCAGGTTGGAGTCATTCATTTCTCTTAAGTTGATCTTTTATCCGCAGAGTTCAACAGAAGATCTTTGAAATCCACAATAATCAGTCTGAACAGCAGCATCAACCAGACCTGGACTCCATATTTATGGTCTGTACATGTACAATCACAGTGTTACTGTTGAATTACATGAACTACAGATTAAATGTTGAACTTGAACTTCAGGTCCCAACAGTTTCCATGTTGCTCTGTTTAGACCAGCAGACCTTCAGACTGACACATAAATCACATGTTGTCTTTATTGTTGTTGTTGATCATCTTTTCCAGCTGCTGGAGGAGAACATTGTCACTTTTGTGAGGAATGAGCTGAAGAGAGTCCAGAGTGGCCTGAGACCAGTTTACCCAGAATGCTTAGAGACTCAGACGGAGGATGAGGAGATGGTGGACGGTGAGGATGAGGGGCAGAGGAGGAGCAGCAGAGAGGCATTTCTAAAGATCACAGTGGACTTCTTGAGGACAATGAATCAGGCGGAGCTGGCTGAGTGTCTGCAGAACAGTAAGAGGATTTCTCTGAAGATTCAACATAATGGAGAAATTAGACATTTATCTAAGTTTTAATAAATGAAAGGGAATGGATTTATATACTCATTAAAATGTTGACATAATCAATAAACAATTTACTAATTGATTTCCTCTTTGTTAATTCAGGGACTTATGCTCCAGTTTGTCAACATAAACTCAAATCCAACCTGAAGAAGAAGTTCCAGTGTGTGTTTGAGGGGATCTCTAAAGCAGGAAACCCAACTCCTCTGAATCAGATCTACACAGAGCTCTACATCACAAAGGGAGGGACTGGAGAGGTCAATGATGAACATGAGGTCAGACAGATTGAAACAGCATCCAGGAGACCAGACAGACCAGAAACAACCATCAGACATGAAGACATCTTTAAAGTCTCACCTGGAAGAGATGAACCAATCAGAACAGTGATGACAAAGGGAGTGGCTGGCATTGGGAAAACAGTCTTAACACAGAAGTTCACTCTGGACTGGGCTGAAGACAAAGCCAACCAGGACATACACTTCACCTTTCCATTCACTTTCAGAGAGCTGAATGTGCTGAAAGAGAAAAAGTTCAGCTTGGTGGAACTTGTTCATCACTTCTTCTCTGAAACCAAAGAAGCAGGAATCTGCAGCTTTGATCAGTTCCAGGTTGTCTTCATCTTTGACGGTCTGGACGAGTGTCGACTTCCTCTGGATTTCCACAACACTGAGATCCTGACTGATGTGACAGAGTCCACCTCAGTCAACGTGCTGCTGACCAACCTCATCAGGGGGAAACTGCTTCCCTCTGCTCGCCTCTGGATAACCACACGACCTGCAGCAGCCAATCAGATCCCTCCTGAGTGTGTTGACGTGGTGACAGAGGTCAGAGGGTTCACTGACCCACAAAAGAAGGAGTACTTCAGGAAGAGGCTCAGAGATGAGGAGCAGGCCAGAGGTATCATCTCCCACATCAAGACATCACGAAGCCTCCACATCATGTGCCACATCCCAGTCTTCTGCTGGATCACTGCAACAGTTCTGGAGAAGCTGTTGAAGACCAGAGAGGGAGGAGAGCTGCCCAAGACCCTGACTGAGATGTACATCCACTTCCTGGTGGTTCAGACCAAAGTGAAGAAGATCAAGTATGATGGAGGAGCTGAGACAGATCCACACTGGAGTAAAAAGAACATGAAGATGATTGAGACTCTGGGAAAACTGGCTTTTGAGCAGCTACAGAAAGGAAACCTGATCTTCTATGAATCAGACCTGACAGAGTGTGGCATCGATATCAGAGAAGCCTCAGTGTACTCAGGAGTGTTCACACAGATCTTTAGAGAGGAGAGCGGCCTGTACCAGGACAAGGTGTTCTGCTTCATCCATCTGAGTGTTCAGGAGTTTCTGGCTGCTCTTCATGTCCATCTGACCTTCTTCAACTCTGGAGTCAATCTGCTGTCAGAAGAACAATCAGTGTCCTGTTTATCTCCTTTTTTAAAAACAGTAAAACAAACTATCACAGCACTCTTCTACCAGAGCGCTGTGGACAAGGCCTTACAGAGTCCAAATGGACACCTGGACTTGTTCCTCCGCTTCCTCCTGGGTCTTTCACTGGAGACCAATCAGACTCTCCTACAAGGTCTAATGTCACAGACAGGAAGCAGCTCACAGATCAATCGGAAAACACTCCATTACATCAAGAAGAAGATCAGCGAGAATCTCTCTCCAGAGAAAAGCATCAACCTGTTCCACTGTCTGAATGAACTGAATGATCATTCTCTAGTGGATGAGATCCAACAGTCCCTGAGATCAGGACGTCTCTCCACAGATAAACTGTCTCCTGCTCAATGGTCAGCTCTGGTCTTCATCTTACTGTCATCAGAAAAAGATCTGGATGTGTTTGACCTGAAGAAATACTCTGCTTCAGAGGAGGCTCTTCTGAGGCTGCTGCCAGTGGTCAAAGCTTCAACTAAAAGTCTGTACGTGTATAGGAGGAGAAAACTGAATCATTTGTTTTTCTCATCATAACTATATGTATTACATTTGATATAAAATTGCCTTGATTTTTCAGATTGAGTGACTGTAACCTATCAGAGAGAAGTTGTGAAGCTCTATCCTCAGTCCTCAGCTCCCAGTCCTCTAGTCTGCGAGAACTGGACCTGAGTAACAACAACCTGCGGGATTCAGGAGTAAAGCTGTTGTCTGCTGGACTGAAGAGTCCACAGTGTGAGCTGGAAACTCTCAGGTCAGGCCACAAAATGTCAATGTAAATTCATCTAAACATATAAGTTTTGTGCTTAAAGGTAGGGGAGGAGATCTTTTTCTAGAGCATTTTTTACTAAATTGCTTGAAATCCTCTTTACACTTGGATTGCAACCAATTAATTGAATGCTTTTTCACAAAAATGAAAAAAGTCACTCACCTGTGGAACGGACACACCATCCAATCATCTTGACTGCCATGTTCAAGTCAATTGGATTGTGATGTGTCAATCAAGCTGCCATCTCTGTCCCTCCCTCCCTCTGCGCGTTCCGCTCTCTGTGCACTAATCAGAGTCATCAACAAGTTACTACACAGAAAAGACAGTAATCCAGTGAACCACACCGTTTTTCACAAAATGAAGTGTTGGTTACCTATGGAACGTACAATCCTGTAAAAACACCATCCCATCATTCTAATCTGAACGCTATTCTGCATCAATCAAACTGCAATCTGCCCCTCCCTCCCCTCTCTGCACCCTTCGTTGTGCACAACTTGCAGTGCGCTCAGAGTCTTCAACAATTTATGATACGGAAAAGAAGACTCCAGAGCCAGAGTTTATGCTAACTTGTCAAATTTAGAGATTTGACATTGTAATGCACCAGCTTTGTTGCCCCTAAGGGGCGTAACAACGGTTCACCACGGACCCTCAAACACCCACACAAAGACAAAAATAAGAAGAGGAAGGGTTTATTAAACATAAGTGAGGGAATCAAGACAGGATACTAAATTAAAACAAATAAAACCTATGAGAGGCAGGAAAGCCCAGCCATTCCCACTGCACTGCCTCTGCTTCTGATTCCTGCTGCAGGGATTTCAACTCCTCCAGCCCAGGCCAGGTGGATCTCATTCAGCACGTCGGCCGTCAGAGGATTAGAGCCGACGGGTACTACTGATTGGCTGTGTGCTAGCTACAGTATGACCATTCTGATTGGCGGTGTCCTAGTGAATCAGCGCGGTGTGTGGGAGGGGCGGAAGTGACGATAGTAAACAAACCACTCATATAAACAATTTTGGATATGCTCCTTGTGCCTGCCGCTGTCGTATCCACGACTTCACCCACTTTGTGCGGTTTCTCCTTACTTTTTCCCTCCTGCGATGTCTTCTGGCAAGATCGAGCCCGAGAGCAGACAACGTGACCATCAGATCAGGCGGAGCGATCATTCTGCTGCCAAGCTTTGTTTTCCAAAAAGTCTCCTCAAAACTAATAACAAGCTAATGTTGTGTTCACTTTGTTTTTAATCTCCATGGTTTCTTCTATGGTTTCTCCGTTCCGCCATTTCCTGTTTTCATGGTTCTGATTACTGGCACGAGACTAGCCCACCCGATGTTAAGGAGACTTATTGCATCTCGCGCAAGCGCAGAACGTACACGTTGCTGTGTAGTCGGCAGTAGTCAAGGTGAGATGTTTCGATGCTTCCTTTCTGTCAACTGTGTCCGACGAGAGGCAACGGAGTCATTGGAAAAAAGGCAGTTGGTCGTCGGCTTGCGTTGGGGCGTTGTGTGGGGGCCTTTTAGGGCCATGTGGCAAACGCACCGAGGCACTGCCCTCTAAAGCTATGAACTATTGTTATACTGCATATTTCTTCTTCTTATTATTATTATTAGGGCCACTGGGCAAACGCACCAAGTCACTATTGTTATTGTGTGGATTTTTTCTTTTTGTTGTTATCAAAAGAACTACTGTTCTTCTGGTTCACCATTTTTTATTTATGCTTATAGTGCGTTCCAGTTACCTCGGAAGTCGGAGCTGGGAATTGCGTCACACCCGAGTTGACAGTATTCCAGTAAACAAGTCGGAAAACATGGACGCCTCCTGTTGTTGTTGTTGTTGTTGTTGTTGTTGTTGTTAGCCATTGTTAGCAATACCAGTTGAAAACAATGCATCGAACAGGATTTAAACCATACCGTACCATGTCCACAGATAGACGTTGGACAGTACTACATGTACCACTTATTTAATTTCACAAAAACAAAACAGACGTGCTAATAAATAATCCATTACGAGAGCTTTCACTACAGCCATTTTGGATGATGTTTTATGACGTTATGGTCAAGTCAGGGTTGGTGAGATTCGTCCCGCTTTCCGAGTCAGATATCCGACTTCAGGTAGCATTCCAGATGAAATTTCCGAGTGGGAACACAGAAAGTCTGAGTTCTCAGTACAGTACTGCTGCTCTTCACTCTCATACAAAAGTAGGAGCTGATTTTTTGAGAAAAGCTGAAATTCTCCCTGTTTCTAGCTCAGAAATGTAAGAAAAGTTTTTGTCTTTGGAACCATTTAGTCTTTACCATATATAAGAGATATGGTTTTCTTACAAATGGCTGTAATTCGGGAGGTGTACCAAGCCCAAATCTCACTCAGCCTTGTTTCTGCTGTGTGTTTCAGTTGTTTCAGTTTATAAACACGGCCCCCCACATACACACACATGCTAAATCAGACTGACACAGGATGGAGCTCATAACATGTGTGTCAAGTCAGTTATGCACACACACATACATATTCCTTAGACCCAGTTCTTGAAGCTGTTCTCAGATCAGATTGTGCCACATTTACACTCTTTAAACACCAGTCTTCCTTGTATGTACCTCTGCGGCTCCCTGTTAATGGACTTCTTCTCTCCACTTCTCCAGTTTAACTGCTCAAATTTCTGTGCTTACTATGAACTGCTTTTGGAACCATTTTAGCATTCAGGGGTGCAAACTCGTCACCTTTCGGCGAAATTCGCCGTTTTGGATCCCAAATTGGTCATTTGTGTGATTCGTGTAAATCCGCAATAAAAAAAAATTTGAGGGGGGGGGGGGTGTCCGGCGAGGCGAGCCGAGCCGAGCCGAGCCGATGCACCTGTATCTTTAAGGCGCATGCACCTTATCTGGATGACAACGAGTGGTGGCAGCGCTCCTCTTCTGTCCAGCAATACACACCTGAAGCTTCACTTTTAATACAGACTAACTAACGCGACTTTTTGAGCATGGTATGGGACCGCGTGTGTGTGATGATCGCGATCGCGGCCAATTAGCGTTTAGCATTAATTAGCTCCAGTGTCTCCCTCTTCTCTGGAGGAGGGTCTGGCAAGCGAGACTAGCTCCAGTGCGACCTGTGCAGCAGCAGCAGCAGCAGGAGGAGGAGGAGGTTGACTGACTGTGGCAGGACACCTCTGCCTCTGTTTCACTTTATGTTGCTGGTAAATAATGTGGTTGTAAAAGTAGTAGGCTAAAGTTAAATTATTTAGTATGCACTAATTAAAGGGGCAGAGCTTTAAGAGACATTTTAGCTTTTATATTTTATAAGATATATTTTTTGTAAGAACCACAATTAATAAATCTAGGTTATATATTTCAGTGAATATCTAATTGTTCTTAGCATTTGTTAGATAACTTTCTTTGCCCAATAAATTAAAACATGTTGGAACTATCGATGTCTCCTCCCTTGCAGCCAGAATCTCACCTACTTTTAACCTCAGACTGTCACAATGATGGATCAGATGTCAGACTGCCTCATTCTTTCAGTTTTAACCTGAATATACAAGACATGATTGATTTTCCCAACGATCAAAGTATAAGAAACCGAACCGAAAACCATGACCACAAAACCGTGAACCGAACCGTTTGCTTGAACATCTTTTAAATACATATTGCCGCTTAATATGTTTTTATGTAGCCTATGGCATTTTTAAGCTTCATGTGTGTTATTGGACAGATAGAGCAGCACTGCCTAGGAGCATAGCCTACGTAGCCTACAGAAAACACATTTACATCAATAAATAAATGTTTCACAATGAACCAATCAGTCTGTATTAAATTGTATTTAGTTTGAAGGCAAGGTTTGCAAGGTTCATCTGATGGACATCAAGGGACAGATTCTCCAAGTTTTGCACAGCTTTTGCGCATGCTAAACCTGCATAGGCTGAAGACCATCTTCACGTATTTCAAAACCAAACACAGAGAGACAGATTGTGCAGGTTTAACAGGAGCAAAAGCTGTGCAAACCTGAGTAAATCTGGACCCTAGTCTCATGCTAAAATTGACTGTAAATTCACCTTTAAAGTTGTTTTTTTTTTAAATTTCCCCGGGGGAGCATGCCCCTACCCCTGATGAGTTTGCACCCCTGAGCATTGCTTCAGACACCTTCATCAGGTTTGACATAAGTTGAAGTACATAAGTTGCGGGTAAATTTGTTCTTTAGCCATTTCATTTTCAAAAGACACCACATTTTGTTCATGTTGGACACATTATTCTTACACTGCCTTAAACTATTCAGCCACTTCTCAACTATTTCACACCATTAAAGGGACATTGTGTAGGAATTATGAAGGACTAAAATTGCATGTACAGTATATGCACGTAACGGGATAAACAAGCATCTATGTAAACAAGTCCTTCCTCACACTACACCGCGGTGATGGTTTTCACAGACGCCACCTCGATGGTTTCTCCCCGAACCAACCGCTCCAGTGTCTTTGGTGAGTTTCCGTGGTTGCCTATGGTCACGCTGCCACTGAACGTAAAAGATGGCGGCACAACATGGCAGCCAGCACTGAGCTTACCTGCTCTATGTATGATATGAATGGCAAATTCAAAGCTTACGAGAACACTTCAGTTTGTTGATGGGGGTAATTACTGATTAATGAAACATATTTTTGAACTAAATAATCGATTTTCGTGAATAGACTACAAAAGAAGCTACACAATGTCCCTTTAAACCTGCTCCTTACAAGTTCTAATTGTTGCTCCTCAGCTATTGCCTAGTTGTGAGGCTTCAACAATGACCTGCTGTCAGTTTCTAATATCTCTCTGTCTATCTGCCTAATATCTCTATCTATATAGATATCTGTCTATCTTTCTGTCTCTCTCTCTGTCTTTCTCTATATTTGTCTATCTACTGTATCTGTCTGTCTTTCTGTCTGCCTGCCTGCCTATCTCTCTGTCTGTCTATTGATCTATTTCATTCTTACAATGTGTCAGTTTCCAATATATTTGAGTAGACTTTTTTCCACTGTATTAGGGCCCGACCGATATGGATTTTTTGGGGCCGATGCCGATTACGATTATTAGGGGGAAAAAAACCCGATAACCGATTAATCGGCCGATTATTTATTTATTTTTAATTAAGTTTTAAAATTGTATTACTATAATAATATATCTATATATATTATATAATATATAAATTAGGGCTGCCTGGTCGACCAAAAAATCATTAGCCGACTAAAATTTCATTGGTCGATTGGTTGCATGAAAAAAAAAACATTTGAAGCCCTGTCTTGTCAAAATGAAGTCAAAATCAATATGGTCTTTTATTTTGAAGGGCCAAATACAGGAAGTCATGACACGTGATACTTTTTTGTTGTTGTTTTTTTTACACGGCACGGCGTCTCTCTCTCCCTCTCTCTGTCTCTTTTCAATTAAAAGCGATCAGCGGTTGCTGCCGTGCCCGGCACCGTGTCAAAGCGCTCACCGGCGGTCAGTCTCACAGCAGTGTCACGGAGCAGAGACATGATAGTCCCCGCTGCAGTCCCGCAATGCTCCACACCGCGGACCCCCCCACCCGTCACACAGCCTCAGCTCAGTCACTCCCTCCCTCATCTACTGTGTTTATTGGTGATAAATGGGCATACTGCCGTGCCGGTATATAACGGTAAAACCCGACCCCGACCGGCTTGTTGAATCTCGGACCCAACACGGCCGGAGACGAGCATTAATTAATTAATTCACAACCCGACCGCGGTAAAAAAAAAAAGGGAAACAGAAAGCCAGTGGCAACACTGGTTTTGAGACAGATCAGTCACTCTGCTGTGTGCTGTGACTGAGGTGGTAGTGGATGGAGTTTGTCATGAGGTCGGCGCCGGTGCGGGGGAATCTTTTCAAAGTAAAACCAAGTTTTATTCCCTGCATTTTATTCCTGAAAATATCGGCGACAATCGCTGAGTTTTGGCCGATTACCGATTAGTTTCAAACGGGCTATAATCGGCCGATTTAATCGGCTCGCCGATAAATCGGTCGGGCCCTACACTGTATTGCAGCAGACTTCAACTCTTTAAACTGGTACACTTAAATTTACAATTTTTACTACATGTTATTCTGCCTCTATAATGTTTCTACTGCTTTTACCCCTTTTAAAGCAATTCATCACTCAGACTGTAAGTTATAGCTTTCAGCTATAGTTTCAGCCTTTCTACATTGCTTCAGCAATGTCTTCAGCTAATTAAGCATTGATTCAGCAATGGCATTCAGCTGCTTTCAGCATTCACACGCATTTCCTTCTGGAAATGCTTTCTTATTCTAGTTTTCCTTGTTATTTGGTGGTTTCTTTCTATTATGTCATAAAACTATATTTTTGTTTTGAGATGATACTGTATGGTTCTGTTTGTCCAGTCTGTCAGGTTGTCTGGTCACAGAGGATGGCTGTTCTTCTCTGGCCTCAGCTCTGAGCTCCAACCCCTCCCATCTCAGAGAGCTGGACCTGAGCTACAATCATCCAGGAGACTCAGGAGTAAAGTTGCTGTCTGCTGGACTGGACTCTCTCAGGTATTACTGAATCCGTACTCAAGTGGTGTTTCTTTCCCTATGAATCACTGAATATCACTGAAATTTTATATTAAACAAAAGCTCTGACTGTCTTCCAGAGTTGATCATAGTGGAGAACAGAGGCTGCAGCCTGGTGTAAGAAAGTGTAAGTCTATGTAATTTGATTTAAGTTTAATATTGTATACAAGTTGTCTAGTCACTGTGCTATCATAAACCAGTTAATTAACCAGTAGTAGAAATCAGTAAAACATTTGTATGAATTCTCTCCATCAGATATCTGTGAACTGATACTGGATCCAAATACAGTACACAGAAAACTCAGGTTTTCTGACAACAACAGAAAGGTGACAGCTGTGAGGAGGAATATGCCATCCTCTGATCATCAAGACAGATTTGAATGGTGGCCCCAGTTGCTTTGTACAAACAATGTGACAGGTCGCTCATACTGGGAGGTTGAGTGGAAAGAAAAGTTAGTTGTCGGAGTGACTTTTGCATGTATCAAAAGAAAAGGAAAAGGAGATGACTCGTGGCTTGGAGGGAACAATTGGTCCTGGAGTCTGTTCTGCTCCAACTATCAATTTTCTGTCTGTCACAATAACAAAGAGACAGTCATCCCTATCTCCCCCTCCTCCTCCTCTGGAAGAGTAGCAGTGTATGTGGACTTTCCTGCTGGCACTCTGTCCTTCTACAGAGTCTCCTGTGACAGACTGATCCACCTCTACACTTTCAACACCACATTCACCCAACCCATCTACCCCGCATTTGGGTTTGGTTTAGAATCCACAATGTTTCTATTTTCAGGAGGAGGCAGAAGTACCCTCAATTCCAATTACCAAGCCAAGGCAGTATCAAAGAAAGGCATGGTCAGTTGTATAGGACGTTAGATCTAACCCAGGCCAATCTCACCTGCATGATGGTTGGCTGCAACTGTCTTGGTTTTCATTCCAGAGATCATGTGGCTAAGGATGGGAATTGAATGATAAGTGTACATATGATAAAATAAGCAAAAATGATTTACCATACACACAGTGGTAGTATCACCATTATGCCATTGACCTACCATCTTGTAGTTGTTTCTTTCTTTCTGTTATATTGCAAAATATTTTATAACAATTTCAGTAACAGTAGGAAACATTTGACAATGCATCGTTATTCCCTCCCTCTTAAAGGACAATTCAATTCAACTTGGGGCCGTATTTTCCTAACATGTTAGGTCTAAAAGAAGGAATCTGAAGATTTTCAGTTTAATTGCTCCTGTTTTGCGGTAGTTGTGTCTGTCCCCGCATTGCCACGGCAGCGATGAATGGGAGCGGATGGAAGTTCAGCTGCTTGGGCTGTTTACATCCCTCAAAGCCGCATTTTTTTTCCACAGACAGAGTCAGATGGCTACTCAAACATGCACCGATAAGTTTATTTACTTCAAGCAAGCCGACATGTTTGTAAAACTAGATCTAATTCAAAGTCTCGCGCTAGACCCAAGTTGACGCACTCGGTGTGTTCACGTGCAGTCGGAAGCTCCCGTTTGTGTCATAAACACAGGAATATCAACTCTTGACTTGTTTGAAGTAAACAAACTTCTCGGTGCATGTTTGAGTAGCCATCTGACGCTGTCTGTGGAAAAAAATTGTAAGTTCAAGGAATCATACTGTACAATGACAGAAAGCTCTTTTCTTTCAATTGTTATTCCTATGTGTTACACTATTTGTACCGAAGTGAGATTCAAATAGCTTGATTGATTGTAACTTCTGAATTTCAGAGAATTTAGTCTTGACTTCAGCTTGGACAAAAGGACTTAACATCTCTGATGTCTGCCATGGGTTTGACTGGTTTTGACATGATTTTAGACATGACCTTTGAGGTTTTGAGGGCGTTACTCATCCTCAGTTTAAACACAGACATGAGGACTGATGAAGGAAAACTTCTCTGGGTGTGTTAAAGCAGAAGTGAGTGATCCGGTCGTTTTCGCTAATGCTGCGTTCCAGGCAGGCTTTTGAAATCGTAAATTACAGCTTCAAGTCACAACTTACGACTTTGTAGCGTTCCAGGCAACCCACTCGTGTTTTTCCGACCTGTTTTACCGGTGAAAGTCACTATAACGGCCACTCGTAACTTCCGACCGGTGAACTCGTACCAGATCGAACTGGTACCACTTCACGGTCGGAAAAATACGAGTTTCCTTGAACGCACCATAACAGTCCTCGTCGCTACGTCACCACATTCACGGCGTTCCTTGGCTGCACACACAGCCCTGCATGCCGTTCTCTCTCCTCATTGGATAAAAACTGTAGGATACGATAAATGTTTTCTCTTCGGCTCAGAGCAGAGCAGAGGGACTGACAGACCCGTGTTTCAGTCCAAACACTCTATGTAAGTGATTGCTGTCGGAAGATATAACTATTTAAGACTTATATTAACACAAATATATCACTCACTTCTGCTTTAAACATATCAGATAAATAAGTGTTCAGTAACCTACAAGTCTTGAACATAAAAGGCCGTAATTCATGTCACAAAAATGATGAAAAATTGTGCAAAGTGAGCTCAAACATAAAGTGGTCTTTCTACACACCACACCATGTGTGAACATCACACAAACCAGAAACCAGTGGAAGTCAATGCCTTTGTGCTGTTGTGGAAGGTGATGATCTAGTTTTATCAGTGTCTTTATCAATACAACCAGTGTCCTCAATATACATTGTTGATAAACCCCTTGTCCTCATGTATACTATAGTTCTTAAATAGCCCTGTCAGTGTAAACACCTTTTCATCATGCTAAACACATTATATCCACTGTGTATTTGGTAGTGGCAATAAACTTATTGATTTCATTGTCATATGCTGGGTCACGTTACAACATAGATATTATGATTATTATAATAATGTTTTCTAAAGGGATTGTGTATTTGTCCTGTTTTTCATGTACACAAAGATGTAGCAAAATGCATTACTGATAATGGCTGTGTTCACACTTTTTTTCCTTGTTGGAAAATAAAACTCACTGAAGATAAAAGTGTATCATAGACATTTAAGGTCCAACTGATAAGGATTTTTACTGTCTGTTAATGATTGACAGCAGAGCCTTGAAAACCCATTGCTGTCAGTTACATGTTTTTTCCGTCTCTGCTTGGATTCCTGGTTGCAGTTTAATTTCACCTTCACTCATCAGTTTCCTGCAAAGTATTTCACCACCAATAGGCCCCTGTCATGCCCTATTGATTAACTGTTTTATTTTATTGTATTGTATTGTATTATATTGAATTTTTCTGTGTAATTTATATAACCTTGTTTTCACTTTTAGCACTACCCTCCCCCTTCCCCTTCAGGCTGCACTTGAAAATAAGAATGTTGTTCTTAACTCATTGAGTGCCGCGCTCCTTTCCAAAGTTTTAGTCAAGTGTACCGGCAATTTAGACCATTTTTGACTTTTTATGTAGAGCCACAGTGTATTCTATATTATTGCCACCAACACATACTGTGGCTCAATTGAAAGGTTTACCTTAATGCTTCAAGTGGCCACAAACCGTTTGTTTCTACGTGCCTCTGTTCCTGAGAAAAGTCAAGCTAAACATGGCTGGGTTTCACCAAAATCCCTCCTTTTTTTCTAGAAAAGGAGATACAGCGTCTTTTATGAAAGGTGCGCTGTTTGTGTCTGTCGCTCTTCTCACACTCGCATTTCTGGATCAAAGGGCTCGTATAAGATAAATATATACAACAGTTGTTGTTCTATTCACAAAACCACCATCGGGGGCGGGGGGGGCGCCACTAAACAACAATAACACAGACGCACCGTGCCGTGTCACAGCTTCTCCCCGCGGAGCGTGAGGGTCAGTCGGCCACCGCGGCTCGGGAAGACCGGTCCCGCCGGTGGTCGCGGTCCTTCTGTGGTACGGGTCGGTGATGCCGGTCTGCTTTGGTCCAGAGACCATCAGATTTTACCGCGGGAGGACTTTGGGGAGGACACGGTGTTGCTCCAGCTGAAGACCGGGCGGACTGTCGGCTGAGAGCTTCCTGGTTCAGCTCCGAGCAGCTGGAGCAGCTGGAGCAGCAGCGCGGGTGAGAGCAGAGCAGCTGCGCTGCATCTGCATGCAGAACTCGTTTGCAGAAGCCGAGTTATGATAAAAACTTCCAGATCATGAGCTGTCATGTGACTTTGATCGTCATCTATTTCAGTTCTCCTCGTCGTAGAGTCCCCAAATTTACATATAATGTGTATTAAAGTGTCTATTTTCATAATTTAAAAAAAAGCAAAAAACGTAAAATTACGTTTTCGGCACTCAACGCATGGGAACGAAAAACGAGAAATTACGTGGTTGGCACTTTGCTCGCCTGGTTAAATAAAGGTTAAAAAAAACAACTTTGATAATGTTTGTGTCAGGAGATGTTAAACTGATCCGATAATAGTCAGGATGGTGATAGTGATGTACTGATTTTGTGAAGAAAAGACATGGTCTTAGTTTTGCTGAGGCTGAAAATCTACCTGTTGATAAATAACACAAATGGATCAAAAGATTGACAGAGGTAGGCTATGTGATGTACCAGTAATTGTAACACAGGTGTTAGATTAGTGCTTGCTAGACCTAGGTTCTGAGGAGTAATAGAGAGTATTGGTAAGGTAAGTAACAACTGACAGTTTTATTCCAGGAATACAGGAAAGTCGTAATTTCTAACATTCTACGTCTATAGGCTACATTAGAGCACTGGAATAAGAGAGTAACGACACGCATTGGTCCAATGGAAGCGCCTCCTGATGGCGGAATATGGGTATTGCAAAAGTGCCCAAGAAATGACATCTCTGCATTGTTGGTGAATGAGCAAGTGCGGTGTTTTCAATAATTTAAGGACATTTCTAGATCACCCATGTTAATAGCATCATCGTGGACCCCTTACAGATAAACATAAAAAAAAACAGTTTTTTACGTGAATGTTTCAATCTATATTTTATAATAAACAAATTATAAATGTAATTCGATATGACCAAGTCACCTAAAAACAAAAACACGGCCGTTTTCATCAATTTACAAGCAAGTGGGCAACACACATACATTGGAGTGAATGGGTTTTCTGGGCACTTTTGCCATATCCTTGGGCGCATAACCCTTTCCACGGGAGTCAATGGAAGTGTCGTTACTCTCTTATTCCAGTGCTCTGGGCTAAATAAAGGTTGTATTTACGTCCATTTTTCTGACTTCCATGATGGTTTATCGAGTGAAAAACGCTCTACTCAGAGGCAGCGTTGGTCTAAGCTCCGAGTTCTGACTTCCATTGTAAATGAAACACACCACATACCACGATCAAAAAGACGGGTGATATAGCCTGAGTATCTTTGCCGCACTACTGTGATATTATAATCTGGTATTGTTTGACAGACTGACATGTTCGTTGTTCGATTGCTGATGCCTGTGTTATTATCTCATCACCTGGCGTTCTCAGTAAAGTTAAGCTGCGGCCAACAAGTCAATATTAAAGCAGAAGTAAGCGGAATGTTTGTGTTAATCCAAGTCTTAGTTATATGTTCCGACAGTAATCACTTACGTTTGGTCTGAAACACGGGTCTGTCAGTCACTCTGCTCTGCTGTAAGCCGAGGAGAAAATTTTCTTTTTTCTTTTATCCAATGAAGAGAGAGAACGGCAAAAATGGGCGGTCCTCTCTGTGTGTGCAGCCAAGGGATGCGCGTGAATGTGGTGACGTAGGGACGAGGGCGGGGACTGCTAACTCCATCGGCTGACAAGAAGTTAGCCAAAACGACCGGATCGCTTACTTCTGCTTTAACTCAAAGCGTGTTATTTTATTATAAGAAGTTAAGAACCCAAATGAACTGTAACACATACCACCACCACCCGCCATAGTGGCAGGCAGTTCATCTCAGCAGCAGCAGTGAGGGCCCAGGTGATCTTCAGAGTGTAAAGAGGTGAGTTAGCTGGGCCTAAATGTGTGGTGTTTGTCTTTTACAATGTTGTTAATGGTAGCAGTTCTGTATTGTGCAGAAAAGTGATGAACACGCTTTAGAATGGGCCTTATAATATAGGCTAATACTGTAGTCAAGTTTTATTTTGAAGTTTGGTATAAACTGTCTACTCTAAAGTAGACAGTTTTAACAGTTCACCTCAGCCAAGCATAGCCAAGCTACAGGCCAATTGAAACATGTTTTCAGTAATGTCCAGCGCTTACAGTAGTTGAACTGTAGCCAGCGGCGCCGGATTCATTTTAGAGGTGGGGGGGCCGTGGGGTTCTTGTGCGGCCCTAAACTTGAATTACTGTCGGTGCATATTTTTAATGACAATCAATCATCAGATCAAGTGGGAAAGTAGCCTTTGCGGGGTCATTCCTATGTTCCCACAGCCCTATGTTCCCTCATTTCTAACTTTTGTTGTCACTGAAAATTAGGCTAGGCTGTTAGGCTGTTCCCTCAGCCCTTTGGTCCCACCATTGGTTGGGTTTAGGCAATGAAGAAAGGAGTTGGTTAAGTTTAGTAAAAAGACCAGGTAGAGGCTAGACAGGCCAGATAGACAGAGTCCAGATAGGTAGAGAGAGTCCAGAGGGAACATAGGGCTGAGGGAACATAGGGCTGAGGGAACATAGGGCTGTGGGAACATAGGCACGCTCCCGCCTTTGCGACAAGAGTCTGTGTTATGGTTATAATAGTGAACATAATAGTGAACATGATAAAAAGCTAAGTTTATACAAGAGCTAATGGCTGAGAATTATAATAATAGTTCATGGCAAAATGTGTTTAAAAAGACTGTGTCAGGATTATAATGTTGAATGTTGTTTAAAACAGGATATAAGCATAGAAAATAATAGTAATTCATAATTCATGGAAAGACCTGATTAATAAGATAGTTCATGATTTTCATATGTTAAAATAGCAATTTATTACAAAGAGTGAGTTAAAGAAGAAGAAGAATTCATTGTTTTCATGTGTCTTTGAGTTAAAAAGGTTAAAATGAAGATCGATCATCTATTCGGTGTTCAACTGCTTTTGCCTGGCAGGTATGGAAGATGACAACAGAGACAGTAACAGCACTTATAGATAAAATAGTTTATTTTATATCACTTTTTGTTTACAACATTTTACTTACCTTTTATCAAAATTCACTTGCATAAGTTATATTTTTGGAACTTCAATTGTTTTTATTTTCTTTATCAAGTCTGTGGCGAATGTGCTGCACAGTGATCGATTGTTGATGCCTTTTTCCGTGTTGTCGAAGAAGCAGTATGGCTGACTGACGAGAATACACACTGGCTGCTAACGTGTCGTGTTCGTGTAGTTTTTCCACTTTCTTTTCTTTATCTTTTCCCCGGCAACGGGGCGTAACATTTGGAGGCACCGCTGGGATCGTGTGCAGCGTGGTTAAACATCTTCGAGAGGTGTCCCCAGCCGTCACACATCCTTTAAAAAAAAAAAAAAAAAAAAAGACAAAGAAAAAGAAAAAGAAACGACCGCGACTATCGGAGCATGTGAGGAGCGGCCGCCGTGGGACCCCGACCGTCTTCGGCTGCAAGTTATCTGAGGTATTGCTACATACCAGGAGAGCTACTGCTAAGAAGATATCGGTAACGTTACCATTTAGCCGATAGCATCCACACTTTGCTAGAAGAATGGCGTCGACGGAGATAGAGAAACTACAACTCGGAGTTATAAGAGAACTATGTTTGCTGCCGAAAGAAAGTTTATTGGAGCTGTGTGACTACCTAATCCAAGCCGGAGCGGAGCTCGAGCATGTTAGCAGCAAAGGACGGACGGCTCTCATCACGCTAATCTCATGCTACATCCAGAGAGAAGAGCTAGAGGACCTTGAGGATCAAGGTATGGCTGAATTACTCCATCTGCAAGACAAAGTCACCGAGTTACAGGCTGTGTGTAATGCTAGTGCAGCAAAACAAGCGGAGGAACAGCAGAAAAAGAAAGATGAAGAGGAGGAAAAATTATTAAAGGAAATCGAAGTTTTGCAGCTCCAGCTAGCCAGCAAACAGAACGGGAGAGACAACAAGGAAAAAAGAGACAACAAAGACAACGGTTACAACAGACAGGTAACACAGAACACAGCCCACAATTCTCCCCCTCATCACTGGCACAAAGACTTTAAAATTGCTGGACAAATCGGTGAGCCTGGCCAAAAAGATAAATTGACTTTTTCAAGTTTAGCTCGCCAGATTGAACATGGTCTGAGTAAGGGGTTTCCAGAACTAGAGATTGTGGATGCAGTGATTAGAGCCATAGCGCCTGGCATGCAGCTTCGCAGCTATTTGGAGGGCAAAGTGAACTTAACCCTTGAGGCCTCTAGGGACCCAAAAGGGTCCCTTTTGAAATTCGTATTTTTTTGATCCTCAATATCTCAGTCAGTTTTAAAGCAAATTTAATGAAATTTCCCAAGAATGTTTATTTTATGATGCTTTTTAATATTCCAAATCCCCACCTTTGTAAAGTCTATAGAATAGGAGATACACCATTAGTTACGTAGGTATCCCTCGGGCCCAAACGGGTCCCATTGACTCCCATTAAAACCACTCATTTTCGATACACTGTAATCCTGACATATTATAATGCTTTTTCCATGAAAACCTAATAAATCTAAACTTTTGGCTTCAAAATAAAGGAAAAATAGGTTGTGGGTCAGGTGACCCCCCTAAACCCCCATAGAACCAGGCCTCCATTGAGACCTTGATTCCTGGTTTCTTACCTTGCAGATTGCACTGCAATAAAAAAGCTGAAAACCATAAAAATGGTTTTGGTGTGTGGAGACTGATGGTGAAGACTGGTGTGAAAGTGGATGAGAAAATATCTTGTCGGTGTGTGTGTCGGTGTGTGTGCAAAGTTGGAATCATAATAAAATAGCTAAATGGGCTTTGTTTATATTTTGCGTTTTTTATGTTTTGATTCTCAATATCTCGGTCAGTTTACAAGTTAATTGTATGAAACTTGGTCAGGATGTGTGTTTTATTGTTATTGTTAAAATTCTAGATCCCCTTTGTTGTACGGTGTATAGAAACGGAGATATGCATTATGCGTACACACTCGCTACCCTCAGGCCCAATCTGGGCCCATTGACTCCCATTATAAACACATATTTTTTGATATACTGTAATCCTGGCATATTAAAATATTTTCCCATAAATACCGAATTAATCTAAACCTCTCCCTTCAAATTAAAGGGAAAATAGGTTTTAGCCCGCCTTCCACCACTAGAGGTCTCCCTAAACCACCAGAGAACTAGGCCTTCACTGAAACCGCTGTTTAGGCATATTTCTCTTTCTATGCAACATATACAGCAGTAAAAAACTATGAAAACCCTAAAACTGGTCTGGGTGTGTTTGGACCAATGCAGAAGAGTGGTGTGAATGTGGGTAAGAAAAATATTTTGTCTGTGTGTGTCTGTGTGCGTGAAATTTGGATCCTCATCAAAGGCCATACAGGCTTTGTTTATGTTGGTGTTTATAAACAGAGTCCATATCTCCCATTTGTGTGGTATCTCCATACAAATCTCTACAAAAACATACAAAATACAGAAAAAATCATATAAAACTTCATATCTACAGTTAGGTCTGACATTTGTGAAAAGATTTGATGCAGTAAAAAAAAAAAAAAAAGTTATGTATATTACCTTTTTATGGCATTTATATGACAAGGGCCGTTAGTATAAAAGTATATGTTTTTGTTATAGCTCCAAAAATAATAATGCATTCAAATCAATGTTGTTATCAATTGTTGACATATTCAAGCCTCTAATAACTTCATATGGAGTGATCCACTTTGGATCTCATTTTGGGGAAATATTGCATATTTTGTTTTTTTCCTCATTAAAAAATCAGGGGGTCGCCTGACAAAAAGGGCATAAAAACATCAAAAATGACAAAAAATAATAAAAAACTTTATGTTTATGAATAGGTCTGGAGTAGCTGAACAGATTTCATGTGAAGAAAGCAAAGAAAAAAATTCATATATGACATTTTTATGGCACTTTTATGAGAGGGACCCGTTTGGGTCCCGAGGGATATAAGGGTAACTTTTTTGAATAAATTGTAATAACTCCAAAAAAAAAAATGCATTCAAATTAATGTTATTATCAATTGTTGACATATTCAAGCCTCTAATAACTTCATATGGAGTGATCCACTTTGGATCTCATTTTTGGGAAATATTGCATATTTTGTTTTTTTCCTCATTAAAAAATCAGGGGGTCGCCTAACAAAAAGGGCATAAAAACATAAAAAATGACTAAAAATAATAAAAAACTTTATGTTTATGAATAGGTCTGGAGTAGCTGAACAGATTTCATGTGAACGAAGCAAAAAATAATAATAATATATAACATTTTTATGGCACTTTTATGAGAGGGACCCGTTTGGGTCCCGAGGGATACAAGGGTAACTTTTTCGAATAAATTGTAATAACTTCAAAAAAAGAAATGCATTCAAATCAATGTTATTATCAATTGTTGACATATTCAAGCCTCTAATAACTTCATATGGAGTGATCCACTTTGGATCTCATTTTTGGGAAATATTGCATATTTTGTTTTTTTCCTCATTAAAAATCAGGGGGTCGCCTGACCAAAAGGGCATAAAAACATAAAAAATAACAAAAAATAATAAAAAACGTTATGTTTATGAATACGTCTGGAGTAGCTGAATAGATTTCATGTGAAGAAAGCAAAAAAAAAAATTCATATATGACATTTTTATGGCACTTTTATGAGAGGGACCCGTTTGGGTCCCGAGGGATACCTATGTTATAGCTCCAAAAAAAAAATGCATTCAAATCAATGTTGTTATCAATTGTTGACATATTCAAGCCTCTAATAACTTCATATGGAGTGATCCACTTTGGATCTCATTTTTGGGAAATATTGCATATTTTGTTTTTTCCTCATTAAAAAATCAGGGGGTCGCCTGACAAAAAGGGCATAAAAACATAAAAAATAACAAAAAATAATAAAAAACTTCATGTTTATGAATAGGTCTGAAGTAGCTGAACAGATTTCATGTGAAGAAAGCAAAAAAAAATATTCATGTATGACATTTTTATGGCACTTTTATGAGAGGGACCCGTTTGGGTCCCGAGGGATACAAGGGTATCTTTCTACGAGGAGGCCTCAAGGGTTAACCTTACCTACCTTGAGACGAATCCTCCGTTCACATTACCAAGAGAAAAGTGCAACTGATCTCTACACACAGCTGACTTCTGAGGTGCAAGGATTAAAAGAAACCCCCCAGAACTTCCTCATTCGCACTCTTGACCTGAGACAAAAGATCTTGTTTGCCTCGCAGGAATCTGAGTCAGGTCTCCAGTATGATCCTGGGCTCGTACAAAGAATGTTTCTTCACACTGTGTTAACTGGACTCCAGAATGACAACATTAAGCGGGATCTTCAGCCTTACTTGGAGCAAGCTGACATCTCCGATGAACTGTTGCTTGAGAGAATGAACACTGCATGTGCCTATGAGACAGAGAGACAGATGAAAAAGAAAATGGCGGGGCAACAGAGACCTGTTACTGTACACTCAGCACAGTCAAGTGATGTTCCTGCTGAAAAGAATGAAAAACCAGCTACTCACCAAAATCCTAAAGTTTCCCCTGTCGTTCTCTCCCAGCTGGAGGAGATTAAATCTGAGATAGCTGTGCTGAAAGACCTGAAAGTTGAAGTGTCTCAAATCAGGGAGTCCATGCTACAGCCCCAGCACGCGCCCAGACCACAACCACCAGCAGGGGGAGCAGATGGCACATCAGGACTGCAATTCCCAGGTCAGCAGATGCAGGATTTGCCACAGAGCTACTGGTTCAATGCAGGCCCTAGACATCGAGGTGGAACCGCCCAGTACCAGCAAAGATTTGCTCTACAACGCAGCTTCCCTCCACCCAATCGCGGACGAGCGAGGAGATGTTTTGGCTGTCAACAGAGTGGGGTTGAAGATTATTGCACACACTGTTACAGGTGTGGCAGCAGCGAGCATTTCCTTGCTGGATGTCGAGCAAGAGGACAGAGACAATTTGGAGGTGAGCCTTTAAACGGAGGAAGGTCATTCGCACGGGACAGGGAGTGACCCATCACACAGCAAGGTCCCAGCACTGCGCACACTGTGGACAGAAAGGAGAAGGGGTAATTCTGAAACAGTGCACATCCTGTAAAAATGTACTTTATTGTTCTAGGCCATGTCAGGTTGATAATTGGGCTGAACACAAAAAACATTGTAAACCTCTCGCATGTATGACTGCAAACGCCACCTCAAAAAGAGAAAAACAAGCTAAGAGAGCCCCTTTGGTAGGAGAGAAACACATGGTTAACTGCTTTATCCAAGGTCAAAGGGTTCAAGCTTTGTGGGACTCAGGTTCCCAAGTGACAATAATTGACGAGTTATGGAAAGAAGTGCACTTACCAGACACAAGACTAAGAGACATTTCTGACATTTTGGATGTGACACCGGCCCTAGACATAAAGGCAGCAAATGGGGAAAGCATGCCATATACAGGTTGGGTTGAGATAACTTTCAGGTTAGCTTCCGGTGCTGCAGCTAAGACAGAAGTCATTGTTCCCACACTTGTAATGAAGGGTGGTAAACTTGCTCAACCAATCATCGGCTCAAATGTAATCAAAATCATTATTGACAGTGAAATGAAACAATCAGATATTACTCACAGGGAACAGCTAAGCAAAACAGTGAGGGCAGCATTCCCAGGCCACACAGACACTTTTGTAAGACAAGTAACCGCTGTTGTTGAGCAAGTCAGTATCAGGCAAGCAAATGAGTATATAGTCAAGACAAAAAGGGAGAGAGTCAACATACCCAAACACCTGTCAGTCCAAGTTGAGTGTCATGTCCACATGGACTCCCCACAGGAGGATGCAACACTAATCTTCGAGCCTGATGTGAATCCGCGCTGGACAGAGGGACTTGAACTGTGTGACATGCTTGTAGAGGTAACCAGAGGCACAAAGAAACCCTCTATCACTGTAAGTGTGCAAAATCCAACAGATCACGACATAGTGTTAGCAGGGAGAACTGTTATTGGGACTGTTCAGCATGTC
This sequence comes from Trachurus trachurus, assembly GCF_905171665.1. Lineage (NCBI taxonomy): Eukaryota > Metazoa > Chordata > Actinopteri > Carangiformes > Carangidae > Trachurus > Trachurus trachurus. Next base: position 4,616,689 of record NC_139910.1, read on the forward strand.
CAGGCTTTCTACCCCGCCTCTATGCTAGAGAGATCCCGCCTACCATCATCAGTCACAACAAATCACATCACGGCTGAAGAGGATCAAATTAACAGTAATGTTTGGGACCCACCTGTAAATCTGAGTCACCTCAGCAAGCCAGAGCAGGAAGTAGTTCGCCAGATGTTAAGAGAGGAGTCTGCCTCTTTTTCAAAAACAGATGATGATATTGGCTGCATAGACAAATTACAACTTAGCATATCTTTGAAAGACACTGAGCCTGTAGCAAAAACATATCTCTCTGTGCCCAAACCCCTGTATCAGGAAATGAAGGACTACCTGAGTGACCTCATCGCTCAGGGTTGGGTAGAGAAATCTAACTCCCCTTATGCTTCACCAGTCGTATGTGTCCGAAAAAAAGACGGCAGTCTACGACTGTGCATTGACTACCGTGAGGTGAACAGGAAGACGCTCCCTGACCGTCAGCCTATCCCCAGGGTGCAAGATATTATGGATGGCCTAGGAGGCAACTCTTGGTTCTCTCTCCTCGACCAAGGAAAGGCGTACCATCAGGGATTTATGGCGAGGGAGAGCAGACCACTGACCGCTTTTGTGACACCATGGGGTCTCTATGAGTGGATCAGGATTCCCTTCGGTCTTATGAACGCTCCAGCTGCCTTTCAGCGCTGTATGGAGGACTGTTTAGAAGGGCTGAGAGATAACATCTGTATCCCTTATTTAGACGACACCTTGGTCTTCAGCAGAACCTTTGAGGATCACGTCGAGCATGTGAGGACAGTGCTACAGCGGCTACGTCAGCATGGTATAAAGTTAAAATCTAGAAAATGTGAAGTGTTCAGACGTGAGGTCCGCTACTTGGGACGCATCGTGTCTGCGGAGGGCAGTAAAATGGACCCGGCCGACACGGCAGCAGTGAGAGCTTTAAAGGAGAAGAGACCACAGACTGTGGGAGAACTGAGATCAGTCATGGGGCTCCTGAGCTACTACCGGCAGTACATCAGAGACTTTTCCCGCATCGCCGGCCCTCTTTACGCCCTGACAGAATCAGATCCCAAATCAGACAAACACAAAGACAGTAACACGAGGACAAGAAAAGTGAAAGGAAAGTTTAAAGGGGCACCCTCACACAAACTGATCACATGGACTGAGGAACATCAACTGATACTGGAGAGACTGATTGATTGCCTGGTTGAGCCACCGATTCTTGGATTCCCAGACTTCAACAAATCATTCATCTTACACACAGACGCGTCACACAAAGGTTTAGGTGCTGTATTATATCAAGAACAGGACGGTAAGCTACGTGTAATAGCCTATGCATCACGCACCAGGGCTGGACTGGCCATCGGGCATACCGGGCAATGCCCGGTGGGCCGTTGACCCAATGTGGGCCGGCCTGGCCGGTCCGCTGTTTTTTTTTTTTTTTTTTTTTCTAAATTCTTTCCAATTGGGCCAGGCTACAGAGGGCTAGCCGTGTGTGCCAGCATCGACACATATTATTGGTCTATTGTTTGTCATTGTCAATCAATCATGGGCTGACAGGCTCAGAGAGCCCTGACGGTGCTGTCAATCACTACACGAACCAGGGTGGGGCGGGACCTCAATGGGCCGGTGGACGGGCTGCTGCTGCTGCTGCTGCTGCTGAGCCAGTTAAAGAGTAGTGAACGTCTTCAAAGCTGTTCCCTAACTTGAAAATGTATCTCGTGTAAGAAACGCCCGGGTGGCGCTGAGAAACAGCGATTAAAAAGCCGGAGTCTCTGGAGGTGGAGGCTGCTAAATTGACGGATCTTTAGTGCTGGGGATCACCACCGCCACCCCCCCACCCCCCAGCAGCCACAGGTGCTGCTGCGCCGGGAGACGAGCAAGGACCCGACGATGATGAGCGAGTGGAGGCAGACATGGTAAGTAACATTAGCCTGGGGCTGGCTACACTTAGACATGTCCAAAACAAAGTAAAAAACGTTTTTACATTGAATGTGATAACTGCATAGGCTGCTGGTGAATGCAGCTGCAGCTAACGTAGCTCCTCAGGGATTAAAGCCGTTATTTTTCTAACTTTGATAAATTAACATGTGATAACATATTAGCCCAGAGTGGAAGGGCTGTGACTGTTGGTAGTTGTGGTTGGTTTTGTTTAAATATGCCGAATTGTGATATTATGGGATATTATTATTGTTCAGATGATTTAGCTAAGCTAGCTAACAGCTGCTAACGTCAGCAGTCTCTTGTTGCCGTAGCAACAGTAAACATTCACGTGGAAGCTGAGATACTTGAATTTTAGCACAAAATACAAGTAAACCTATAGGAAATAATAGTTTAACAATATTTACCATTAAGTTTATTGTAATCTTTCAATTCATTTATAGTTTACTGAGTAATAGGTATAATTTGTGTGTAAATGTGTTACTTTTACTGTACTTCTCTAATGGCTGTGCTGTCTTGAGCATGTTCAGGTCACAAAGATCTGACTTTTTTGCATTGGAAAACACTAAAGTGTCCTAATGAAAACACGACAAAGCCATTTGACTATCTTGTTCATAAATGATGGTGACAGGACTTTTTTTTTTATGATACACACACTTTCATTGATACGAATACTTGGTTTTGAGCATGTGACATGCTTTTGCAGGTTAAAAGGTTTTGCAGTTTGCACAAAAAGTATACTTGGCTACATATACTTGTCAGTACACAGATGCTGAGTACAAGTTCTGTTTGCTGTTTCTTGCAGGTCACAAATTTGGTGAGAGTGGAGCTGGCTGGCTGCGGACGAGGAAGTAGGGCAATACATACTTGTGCACATACACATATGAGAATGCATATATTCAGACCTGTAATTCTTTTTTTTTCAATTCTCTATGGTTTCATAATGACTGAGTCACCTTTAATACAAATGAGTTCCAGCTCTAATGCTACTACTGTCTGTAATATGTTTCTATTTAGATTATTTGTCAGGATATTTTGTTATTATTGTCCCTGTTTGTCCTTATCTCCCCGTCTCTCTTTGCCCCCCCCCCCCCCCCCCCTTCACCCAATTGAGGTAGCGCCCACCTCTAGTCATGACATAATTTCTGTTGTGATTTGACACTAATGAATAAAGATTTATTGATTGATCAATTTTAGTCCTTGAGTTCATAGCTACGTGCTTTATTTGTTAACTGCTATCAAGGAATATGACTCTCCTTTGTAGTATACGTTAGAGAAGACGCTGCAAGATTTGTGGACTTCTACGCTGTGTCCGCTGATCAGTATCCTAGTGGGCCGGTCTGGACAGAAAATGCCCGGGCTGAATTTTTGTCCCAGTCCAGCCCTGTCACGCACCCTGACCAAAGCAGAAAAGAACTATCATCTTCATTCAGGGAAACTTGAATTTTTAGCATTAAAGTGGGCTGTTACTGAGCGTTTCAGAGACTATTTAATTGGCTCCTCCTGTACTGTCTTTACAGACAACAATCCACTTACCTATGTGTTGTCAACAGCCAAACTCAATGCAACGGGGCATAGGTGGGTTGCAGAATTAGCTGACTTTGACCTAATTATCAAGTATCGTCCGGGAAAAGAAAATTGTGATGCTGATGGTCTTTCAAGAATGCCCTGTGACATAGACACCATGATGGAGGAATGCACAGAAGAAATGTCATCCCCTTCAGTGCAGGCCACAGTACAAGCTGTAGAGAGTGATGTTTCACACACAGTGTGGTCCATGATGTCTTTTGAGTGTGCAGAAATGTGTGGAGACACACCTACACCATTTTCCAAAACAGATATATGTCAAGCACAAAGAGATGATCAAACCATTGGCCCAGTCATTGCCTGTAAACAATCAAAAGAGAAGCCTACAAGAGAGCAGTTAAAGTCATTCAATGTACAGTCAAAATGTTTGCTTCGTGACTGGGAGAAACTTACCTTTGATGGAGATGGAATCCTTCAACGAAAGACTGCAACCAGAACTCAACTTGTTCTTCCTGAAAAATACAAATCAACAGTTTTAAGACAGCTCCACAACGAGATGGGACATCAAGGCGTGGAACGCACAACATCACTCATTCGGGATCGCTTCTTCTGGCCACACATGCAGCGAGAAATAGAGCACTACGTCACACAAAGCTGTACATGCCTGAAACAGAAAAAGCCCTGCAGAGAATCCAGAGCTCCACTCGTACCGATTGTCACCACTCAGCCATTCGAGCTTGTATCCATTGACTTCCTGCATCTGGATAAGTGTCGGGGTGGATATGAGTACATATTGTTGATAGTAGATCATTACACACGCTTTGCACAAGCCTACCCTACAACATCAAAATCTGCAAAGACTGTCGCTGATAAAATATTCAATGATTACGCGCTGAAGTTTGGATTCCCTCTAAGAATTCACCACGACCAGGGAGGTGAATTTGAGAATCAATTGTTCGCACAGCTGAAGAAAAATTGTGGAGTGATGGGCTCTCGAACCACGCCCTATCACCCGCAAGGCAACGGGCAAGTGGAACGGCTAAACAGAACATTGCTACAAATGCTGAGAACGCTCACAGAGAAACAAAAGTCCGACTGGAGAGAGTCATTGCCCAAGCTCATCTATGCATATAACAGCACCAGAAGTGAAGTTACAGGTTTTTCACCTTTTTACCTCCTGTTCGGCAGATCTCCAAGATTACCTGTTGACTTGTTGTTTGGTTTGACCCCAGAGACTGGAACTGCTGATCATCGAGAGTACATGAAAAAGTGGAAACAACAGATGCAAGAGGCTTATGAGATCACAAAAGCAAATGCAAAAAAATGTGCTGAGAGGAGCAAGAGGAATCATGATAACAAAGTCAGGAGTTCTGTTTTGAATGAGGGCGACCGTGTTCTCATTAGGAATATGACACCTAGAGGGGGAACGGGAAAGCTCAGAAATCACTGGGAAGATTGCATCCACAAAGTCATCCGTCAGGTGGGAAAAGACATGCCCATATATGAAGTGATACCTGAGCAAGGCAAAGCGAGAGGACGTAGGATCCTGCACCGTAACCTCCTGTTGCCATGTGACCATTTGCCTCTAGAGATTCAGTTGAAACCAGCGAAAGTGAAAAGACAAATCACAGCTCAGACTCGACGAGACAAAGATCAAACAGAACAAGAGACAAACAATGACGATAGTGATGATGATGACTATGGATACTATCCACTCAGACATCAACCTGTGCCACAGCCCCAAGTCCACACAGAAAGAGAGGATGCTGAAGGTGTCACACAGCTCATGCAGGACGTTGAGCCTGAGCATCAGGATATGCACCAGCTGGAGCAGGACACAGGAGATCCACTGTTAGAAGAGGACATGTCAGTTCAAGAGGAGACTGCACTGGAGGAGAGAATACCAGCCCCACAGTCGCCTGCTCAAAGTGAAGATCACAGTGGGGATGAACAACAGTGTCAACGACCAGTAAGAGAGAGACGGCCCCCAAGAGTCTTCACATATGATCAGCTTGGCCATCCCAGTTGCTGTGGCGCCGGTCTCCCAGGTAACCTGATGTGCTACTATCCTCCAACATCATATGGGGCCATGCAAGCAGCAAGTACATGGACAGCTCCAGTACAGCATTGGAATTATCAGCCTGCTGTTGCACGTGGCTACTGAAAGAAGAAGATGCATTTACACACACACACATCATACACATATCATACACTCACTGATGGACTTTCTCACAAACTGAGTGTGGATACACATCATACACATTGTACACTCATTGATGGACTGTTGGACACTGAGTGTTGATGCGCACAGATACATACATGCACTTATGGATGGACTGTTTCATGAACTGAGTGCTGACACGCTTACAGATACACATACTGTACCTGAGACAGTCATGAATGGACTAATGAACAATCAGAGTATTGATGCAAATGTGCTACGCACTCCTGGACTTTGAATAAGTTGAGTGATTGTATACACTGTTGAATGAATGAATGAAGGATTAATTTGATGATGTCATGTACAGTAGCTAAATGCTTTAAACATAACTTAATTACCTTCCTCACCTGTTGGTTGAGATGTCGGGGACGACATCTGTGTTGTAGGGGAGTGTGTTATGGTTATAATAGTGAACATAATAGTGAACATGATAAAAAGCTAAGTTTATACAAGAGCTAATGGCTGAGAATTATAATAATAGTTCATGGCAAAATGTGTTTAAAAAGACTGTGTCAGGATTATAATGTTGAATGTTGTTTAAAACAGGATATAAGCATAGAAAATAATAGTAATTCATAATTCATGGAAAGACCTGATTAATAAGATAGTTCATGATTTTCATATGTTAAAATAGCAATTTATTACAAAGAGTGAGTTAAAGAAGAAGAAGAATTCATTGTTTTCATGTGTCTTTGAGTTAAAAAGGTTAAAATGAAGATCGATCATCTATTCGGTGTTCAACTGCTTTTGCCTGGCAGGTATGGAAGATGACAACAGAGACAGTAACAGCACTTATAGATAAAATAGTTTATTTTATATCACTTTTTGTTTACAACATTTTACTTACCTTTTATCAAAATTCACTTGCATAAGTTATATTTTTGGAACTTCAATTGTTTTTATTTTCTTTATCAAGTCTGTGGCGAATGTGCTGCACAGTGATCGATTGTTGATGCCTTTTTCCGTGTTGTCGAAGAAGCAGTATGGCTGACTGACGAGAATACACACTGGCTGCTAACGTGTCGTGTTCGTGTAGTTTTTCCACTTTCTTTTCTTTATCTTTTCCCCGGCAACGGGGCGTAACATCTGTCTTTTGTAAACGAAAATTTTTTTTTTTTATAAAGCAGCACTCATGAATATGAAGGTGCTCTTTTTCCACACAGAGGGTTGAATAGGTAATTAGCCTATCTTTTGTTTATCAGTGGCAAAGTGTTTAGGAAGTGAAATATGTCGCTCTGGTCGCACTGCACGCGGAACCGAAGCGCAGCGCCCTGGCTGGAGTGGAGGTAGTTTCAGATTCGGCGCACATGTTAACCGGTCTGCCTGGTCGCACATCTCGCGCTCTGGAGCGCAGTGCACGCTATATCGGTTCAGTTCTATTTCTCACGCGCGCGCACACACACACACACACACACACACACACGTATGTGGAAAACCGAGTGAATACGAGTATGGGCGACTGCAGTCGATGTCTGACGGGCGCGGAGAGAGGAGAAGGTGCGCACAGTTTGGCACAGCGGTACACTTGAACACCTGGATCGATCACCTGCTGCCAATTAAGTCACGATCTCTGAATTAACTTGCAGTGTCAGTCTTCTTACACGGGAGATGGTGAGTAAAGAAAACTATTCAAGCAATGTAGTTAACAACAAATTTTACTTTGAGGGAACACAAAGCTTTGGCTCATTTCAATAATAAATGTCTTAACAATTTTTAACAAGCAATCACTGACGTCACCTCAGCATGCGCTGCTCACGTGGACAGCAGATGCGGAGCAACCAATGGGAACAACAGGCAGAGAAACAGGTGAGGAGCCAATTAAGAACACTTTTTTAAAATAACTGAAAATATTCCATTCGGCTTATAAGGCTTGTAACAACAACAAGATATTTTAAGGCAAGAGTAAGTATATGAGTATATGGCATGTGTGCAGTTGAGAACTATTTACATGATTTAATGAGCTTAATTAGCCTATTCTTCTCCTCAGACTTTGCCAAAGTAAGCCTCCCTTCGCTCACTCGCGAAGCAGAAGCTGCGGAGTACTTTGCTGAGGTCCAGGCTATCAGTCAGGTCTTTGTGGATGTGAAGGAAGAGGAGGTGATTTAGACGTGGTTCAGACATTGTTGACCGGAGGGAGGTTTTCAGACAACGGAGGCTGGAGAAGCTCCGCTCAGCGGTCGCATTTGACATGGGCACCGTGAAATACAGCCTGAGAAGCCTGTCGACCTCACTGAAGAGGGACTGAGTGCCTCGTCCCTGGGCTGCCAGCATGTCCGCAATTGTGGACACCTTTGTGACCCGAGTGATGGGTCTGTCAGCGGAGCTGTTGTGTGCCTGCAGTAGGGCTGGAACCATGGACAGCTGGGTGGAGAGCCGCTCCATGTCAACATCACCGCTGTACATGTCAGCCACATTCTGAGGGATGCTGATGCTGCCTGGGGCCTCGTTAATTGCTGTGAGGAGAACCTGCTCGATCCCCATCAGCAGATGAAGAGTTGGCTGGTCAAACCTCCGTGTCAGCTCAGAGGTGAGGAGGTCGAGAACCTCAAAGAACTGGCTTCTCAGGTACTCCTCTGGATTTTGCCACTGATGAGGTGCGTCACCGTCGTCATAACGGCGTGGAGCGCGTCACCTTGGAGGGAGTGTGGGCCCCTGGACCAGGCCGTCAATGGCTGCACTTCGGGCTTCTTCGAATAAGCAGTGAAATGCCTCAGTGGATCTCATGCCTCTGTAATGAGTCTGGAGCATCTGCACAGCTGACTCAACTGTCTCTGGTGACACGTCTGTGGATTGGAGCACTCTTGCCACTTCCTCCGCTGATGAGAACAATTTTAAAGACACTTTGAGTCCAAAAAAAACATTGAACTGTGTCATCAAAGCTTGCAGCCCTGGTGCTTTTTTGCATGCCTCTGTGTTTCCCCCCATTCGGATAATTTCATCCAAGGTGTCATAGACGGCTTCGAAATTATCCAGCAAGGATTTTATAGCGCTGGTTCTGGCTGTCCAGCGAGTGGGGCAGAGCGGTTTCAGTGGTTGTTGATGTGGTGGAAGAAGTGGCGCTGATCATGTTGAACACGTGAAGTCGTTTTGGTGAGTTTTTAATGACATCGTGGATGTCATGAATTAAGCTGAAGGCACCACGTACAATATTGCACTTTGAGGCAGCATCTTTGAGGATCAAGTTTAAACTGTGGTTAGTGCAATGGACTGATATGGCCTTGGGGTTAATGTCTTTGATGCGCTTTGCAACACCTGACATTTGTCCCTGCAGAACAGAGGCACCATCGTAAGTTTGCCCTCTCATGTTGTTGACGTCAAGGCCACATCTAAGCAATATGTCCTTGATGGTGTGGGTGATGGACTCAGCGTCGGTGTTAGGACAGTCATGCATTCCGATGAAATCTTCGTGGATGACATAATCAGCTCTTACCCATCGGATGCACATAGACAGCTGCTCGTGCCCGGCACAGTCGCGCGTTTCATCCACGACGATGGCATAGTGCTGTGTTCTTTTTATATCAGCGAGGAGAGTGGTGAGAGCCTCCTTATACATATCTTGTATGAGTTCGTTTATTGTCTCATGAGACGCGTATTTCCCCGTGAGCATGAAATTTTTGAGAGCGGGGTTTTTCTCGGCCACGAGCTCTACCAGCCTTTGGAAATTGCTCTCTTCATCTGTATGCCCCCTGATTGCAAGCCCTTGTCTGGCCAGGAACTGAAGACAGCGCAGCTGCTCCATCAGCCCATCTCTCCTCTTCACCTGCTCAGTGCGCAGTTGTTTGTCGAGCTGTAGGTTGATTGGTGCCTGGCTTGAGTAAGCGCACTTTTTTTGGACACACTCTTTATGAAAAAGTGAGTCTCCACATTTGGAGAATGTCACCAGCTGTTTAACAGCAGCGAATCGGCATACCTCACAAAAAGCTCGCTTTTTACTGGTGCACAAAATCAACCATTCTCTGCCCTTGTACCACTCCGAATTAAAATACCGTTCTCTCTGCCAAATGTTCTGGCAGTCTCCTTTTTATCAATAATTAGCTGTTTTGCGTTTCCCGTCTCCATGTCCCGGCAACAGGCGTCCACACAGCTGGAGCTGGGACTAGCTACGGAACCGGCATTGGCTCTCTCACCGGACCCAGAGCTGCTGCTGCTTGGGGGTTCTAGCTGTTCTGCTCCTTGGTCTGGTGGTGGTTGATCCAATGGTGTCGATTTAGGTGGCAAGATGTTGAAGTTCAATCTTGTTTGATTGTATTTTCTTTTCTTTTTCTCCTGTTCTTCGGACATGTTTGCTTTTTTATTTTTTATTTTTAGCTAGCTTGGTTGTGCTACGCTAACTGTTCAAACAGAAATGAAACAATGTAATTGGATGTACTGTACATAATGCATGCATGTAATTGGTGTGTTTGTTTGATTTGATTTAAAATAAAAGAATTGTCACTTTTGATTGGTTTATGTCATTTATTGTGAGAAGGGGGGGGTGGGGGGGGGGGCAAACAATTGTGTTACCATGGCTACCTTTGAGATAGCCTAGCCTAGGTTATATCGAATATTAGCCTATTTATATCTATATAAGTTATTATTATTATATCTATAAATGAATAAATAAATACTCACAACAATCTTTTTAAGAACAATTTGGCCTAAACCTATAAAATAATGATAATCAGCATTTCATTAGCATAGCCTACGTGAATCTACGTTTTCCCCCTCATTGATTTAGCTATTGTCTCATTTGCTTTTATTCCGCTCCGAAAACAGCTAAGCACCTAAATAAACAAATTGTGTGTGTGTGCGTGCGCGCGCGCGTGTGTGTGTGTGTGGAGCTGCTGCGCGATCAATAGACATAAAGTGCTCACTCAGTTTTAAAGAGCAACTAAACCCCTCAGTTTTGGATGATGTGCTCTAACGAGCTACTAACGAGCGACTCTAACAGCACTAGTAGCGCGGACACTACTAGGAGAGGACGTGACACAGTGCATCTACAGCCGATCCGCCGGCTCGTTAGCTCGTTAACGGCTCGTTAGTGGCTCGTTAGCGCCGGCCGCACTAACGATTCCCATTCAGGCAGCTGCTAGCAGCCGTTAGCCGCAGCTAGAGTGCCTAGCAACCGTTAGCGGCAGGCAGCAGCCGGTGCTGATTGGTCGGGGAGCTGGTGGCCGGTGACGAAAGCTGCCTCCAAAACGTCATCTGCCTCCATCTCAGCCAATAGAAAAATTTGATTGTAATAGCCGTGTTTCAACCCATAGAGGGTAGTCACTCTACATTTTTACTACAAAATACACCAAATTGAAATATTTTGACTAAAATGTCAAAAGTTGGACCAGAATCAACCGACAACACTACCTTATACCCAGAGTGCGAATTATACAATGACAATTCGGGGGGCCAACATTTTACACAGCGCACCTGGACTCATTCCAGGTATCTCGGGTTCACATGTTAAACTCCAAACAGGAACGAAACACCTGGCCTCAGTCCCCGGTTCAGGTTCTGGTTCAGATTCTGATTTAGGTCCAGATTCTGGTTCAGATTCTGGCTCAGGTTCTGGTTCTGGTTCAGGTAAAAGTTCTTCCAGGACTGTCCGTGGACCTGCTGGTTCTGGTTCTGAAGCTCTACTCTCGGGTTCACATGTTAAACTCCACACAGGAATGAAACACCTGGACTCAGTCCCGGTATCTCGGGTTCATAGTGACACACGCAGATTCAGCCAATGAAATGGTTTAGTCCACTAGGGGTGTTTATTTTAATATGTAGTAAATTTTACTACAAGCATCTTCCTGGCATGACTATGGAAATACTGTATATTGTAGTATTTAAGATTACTAATAAGAAAGATAAATGTTTCAACCCCCCCTATCTGTTATTTGTACCTCTTTTAGGGGGGTCGCAGTCGTAATTAGGGGGGTCAAACCCCCCCAAACCCCCCTGTAATTCGCACTATGCTTATACCCAAATATATTTGTTTTCAGCAGAAAAAAGTGGTTTAGGGGTTTAGTTCCTCTTTAAATTACGATTTAAACAAATAAAATTATTTAAATGTATTTATTAATTTATCTATTTATATACACGGCATTCGTGAAGGACCTGCAGGGAGAACCTGATGATCTCTACCAAACATGAGCCGCTTTGAGTGCAGAGCAGCTGGCCTTATATTTATGCTCCCATTAGTCCGACTTCCCATTTCTCCGACCACACATTTCTATATTTTTTGTCATGTTTTATAACTAATGAACACAAAGTCTCGGCATCCGAAGGAGGTGATGAGTGAACGGGAAGCAGACCGTGGTGGTTTTCAATCACACTCTCCGACCCGCTTGTTGCAACTTTAGAAAATTTAATCCAGGGAAAAAAGACTTAAAAACATGGACCAAAATGCTCCATAATATGCAGAAAAATCCAAAAGAAATGAAAATTAACAAAAAAAAATTAACTTAACAGCATTAAGTGGTCAAAATTGGTGTTTTACGCATGCATCTAAAACACACACCATAGGCTACTTGCAAACTGAACCACTTATAGGGGAGTCTGGGGACACACTTATTGTGATTATTATTATTATTAGATTATTATTATTATTATTATTGTTATTATTAGGCTATTATTGTTATATGCTATTATGTACGGAGTCAAATAGGCTACAACAAAGAGCCAGTCGCTCGAAACGTTGTCTTTTGAATAAAATAATATTTTTCTACTTCGGGAGAAGACAGTGTTGAGTTCTCTTTCTGCCTCATATGGACAGTGCTATGGATTTATCGGTAAAGAGTGAACTGCTGATATTTTTGTCTTAGTCGTGCTGAAATGTCCTACTAGTAGGTGACCAAGCGCGCTGTCCACTGTCACAGTGCTGAAATATGAATGAATGACAGCGTGTCACTGCCAGAGAGAGAGAGAGAGAGAGAGAGATGGTCAGGTTATGTCAGATGAATTAGTCCTAGAGTTTGACTTGTCAGTTTTTCCAGGATGTAACGGGTTCTGGGTGGAGCTCTCCCCGGTGCTGATCGCCCGCGGCGGATGCATCTCCTCCACGCCAACTGGTGTTATGCCGGCTCTGCCTCTTTCTCTTTTTTTTTTTTCACCAGCTTTCCTGCTTGTGTACAGTTTTGTACTCAGGTTTATGACACGTGCTGTCCCCAGCTGACTTGAGAACCTAATGCATAACTGACTGTGGTTTACTATCGCGCATTTCCTTTTGCTGCTATAATAAACATTTGCTTAAGATTGATTGTGATAGGCTACAAACGGAAAAACGTTTTGCTCTGTGCAGAGGGAGAGAGAGGGTGAGAGCAGCATGAGCAGAGCAGAGCAGCAGACTGCTCCACAAAATGGCACAAACAGGAAAGCCGGTGGCAAAAGGAAAAGAAAGGGGCAAACACATAAGCCGTGAGTCTCCTTCGCCTCGAGCCTTTCCAAGCTGACCCAGAGCCGGTCCGGTCCAAAATCGGAATTCTGGATGGTATTTAGCCCTGGTCTGAATATAGGGATTATTTTGGTCGGAGCAGTGGGCACTCGGCCCAATGGGTCTAGAAAAGTCGGATTAATGGGTAGTCGGAGAGATGGGCCGTCGGACTGACGTACGTAGGCTATGCTCCCCGAGAAGAAGAAAGAAGAGAAGCCATGTATTAAAAGGAAAACGACATGAAGTGAGTAGGGAGAATAGAGAGAGAGAGAGAGAGAGAGAGAGAGAGAGAGGGATGAGAGAGACGCCTCTCAGTCAAACCCTCTTGGTACAGTCGGGTCCTGGCCTAATGGTATATGGTGATGTGCGAGTGGTGGAACCGGGCGTCGGGGCAGGGCCGTAAAGTGGGGGGGCCAATGGCCCCCTGGCCCACCCTGTTCCGGCGCCATTGACTGTAGCGTAGTTGATTCCCAGAAACACTACGCCATTTTAAAGGGCATTAATTTAATCATACTACCTGATTTAAATTTGAAATCATGATTTAGTGAAGTAATTAATAGTGATCACATTTAGAGACAAAACAAACAAACAAATTTGGTGTCAACTCTAGTGAGAGCAATAAACAAAATGAACAAACTATGTAGCAGTCAGTCAGTTAACTTTACTGCAGCTTCAGTAATACAGTAGTAAGATTCACATCACACTCAAATTCACTGACATGTTCTGTCATAGAAATTCCTCATGAAATTCACACTTGCAAACAGAAAGATTAGTTGAACCAGCCACTAGGCAGAAACCTTTCTAAACCTTTCTGAGACAACACATGACAACCACACAATGAGATCAAAGTGACACTGGTCATCAGACACTCACAGATTTTCCAGGCTTCTAAATTTACTTCAAGTCGATTTACAAACACTTTCCACCTTCATGAGTAGAGGAAACATTTGGAGAAAAGAAGAAGCCCATTATCCCTCGTCAGTCCTGAATGTTTTGATCCTGTTTAATCTGAGAATTAATCACACCCTCATAACGTCAGAGTCCAAACGTTGAAGTACATCAGAGTGAAATCAAAACCAGTCTAACCTGTGTATTAGATAAATCACACATCATATGGTGCAGTTCTACCCACTGTCCACTAGATGGTGGTAAGTGATAATCCAACGAGCTAAAGATCAGGCTCAGCATCAGTAATTTGGATCAAACTTGCAGTTTATCTCTGAAACTTTAACTGTAATTTTGTAAAATCATTTTAACATCAGTTTTGAATTCTTGCTGATGATCATCATAGAACAATTTTTTAAAATTAAACAAATCAATCCACAGACTCATTGTTGATATGTTCTTATCAACTGTAATGTCTGATTTAGGCTATCTATCTTAGCTAGATCTATCTATCTATCCAGTCCTGGCTGGATGTGCTATTAAGATAGGCTTCAGTGGGTATAGGTGCTGTACAAGCAAATCTCATATTGTCTCTGTACATTGACAACAACAACGCTCTTTTTAACTGTGAAAACAGTGTAGACCTATTCAAAATTTGTGTTTGGGCAACACTGCCTATGTAACGGATGTGCACTCACTCCACCCATAAAAGGACGTGCTAACCAACCCTAACTGAAGAGGTTAGCATCGTCGCCTCCGGTGCGGGAGGTCGTGGGATCGAACCCCACCTAGGGCAGGCCGTGAGAAACACAACGCAGAGGGCCAGATATGACATCGGCTACAGTGGTGCCGTGACCCGGATGCCCTGGGTGGAGTGAGTTCAGCGGGGGTGAGTGTAACGCAGGGGTCCCCAAACTTTTTGCAAAGAGGGCCAGATTTGGTGAAGTAAAAATGTGTGGGGGCCGGGTCGGCCGACCTTTCAGCTGACATCCTTTGAACCATTAACATTAAATGCAAATTAACTATTTAATACTTTTTTTTTCATTGCAAATGGAATTCTTTTCATTTCTTCACATAGATAAATAAATCTAAACAAGTTTTTACCAAAATCACTCTGCTTTTCATATTTGAAGACCACATAAAATTACATAAATGTCTGGGGAAAAAGGAAGCTTAAACATATCTAGGTTAATTTGAAACATTATTAGCCTACATTTTATATTAGCCTATATTATATTTTAAAAAATCAAAAATTGCAAAATCAAACCAAAAACAAGAATAGACCCTGTCTCTGTTAAGAAAAGATGCACTCAAATATAAAACCACACACAACCAAAACAATAAATAAAATGGCTTATCAAGTCTCAACAAAACTGCACTTGAATAGATATTGACCGTGTCATCACAGTAGATGAGGTGAGTAGTGACTGAGGCTGTGTATGTCGCTCTAAAGACGGGTGTGGTGGGGGGGTCAGTGGCGTGGAGCGGGTCTCTGTAGCGGGGACAGCTCCGTGACACCGCCGGTGTGACGGGGGCGGGGGGCTCACGGCAGCACCGCTGCTCGTTGGAAACAGCAGTGATGACGTGCTTTCACGTCCGAGTCTCCAAACCAGAAACGTTGTAACAGTAACAGCACCGGAAAAGTCGCTAGATTTGTCGCTAGTGGCTTTTGTCAAAAAGAAAGTCGATGAGAGGGTTTGGAAAGTCTCCAGATTTAGGGAGAAAGTCGCCAAGTTGGCAACTGACGTTACCTTGCGTTGCTCCGAGTCCTCACAGACTCACATGCTGCACTCAGGCTGCACTGTGTGTGGTAGCGGCCCCGCCTCCCCCCACAGAGACAAAGATCCTGGATGACTGACAAGAGGCTTCACTCCCTTCATTTCATTCCGCTATGGAACAAACGCGCCCAGGTGCTGAGACAAAAAAAAATTGTACGTGCTGGCGGGCCGCATATTATTGATTTTTTTGATGACAGAGGCTGCGGGCCGGTTGGAATGCGGCCCGCGGGCCGTAGTTTGGGGACCACTGGTGTAACGGATGTGCACTCACTCCACCCATAAAAGGACGTGCTAACCAATCCGCCAAGTGGTTGCCAACCTCTTGGCGAAGAGGTTAGCATCGTCGCCTCCGGTGCGGGAGGTCGCGGGATCGAACCCCATCTAGGGCAGGCCGTGAGAAACACAACGCAGAGGGCCAGATATGACATCGGCTACACCTATAAAAGGGGAAACAGTGAAATTGTTTATTCTCAGTCACATCAAAGTAAAATTATTAATTTATCCATCAGATTATCTGTCCTGCTGCGAGCGCACAACTTTTTTTCAGTGGCCTAGACTGTATATAAAAGTAAAATAGCCCATATAATGAGCTCCTGACGCTCGGCTCAACAGGTGAGTAGCGCATTCCCTCAGCTGAACAACTGCAGGCAGAGACGCTCAGAAAAGAAAGTGAACAGCAGCGGATCAGCACGATCTTTCCCTCCGCACAAATGCTTCATTCCGATCCAGCTCCACTGGACTTTCAAAGTAAAGGTGAAGCCAGCTATAAATTAGTTATATTGTAATAAAGGCCATAACTGTCGCGCTGTGGCTGGAGAGATTGCTCAGAAAAAACGTTAAAGTTTATGCTCTCTTTTTTCTGTATCACTCAAGTTATGAGTGGGACTTTATTGCTGTACTGACTGTCTCCTCCGTTATCTGATGGCCCTGTTCCTGTGTGCGTAGATGAACAGACAATACCTGATTTGCTGTACATTCAGTAGGTCTTCTGTGTTGTTGTGCTGTACTGAAGAGGCTGCATCCTGCCTCCTGTCCAGTGTGTTTTGACTGACACCCCAGGGCGAGTACTATCCAACCCTTGTAAACCAGAACCCCCTATTATACATAAATTGTGAAACAGCGGTGCTTTTATCAACACAGTCCCACCCCTTTTCGTCAGATGCTTGACGCTGGTCAATGCCCCTGGTGTCAAGAACCTGACGTCGACGGGGTACCCTTGATGTCGTTTGGCGATGAAATGGGACATCCATAGACTTGAATGCAAATCCCTCATCTTCATATTCTGACGAAGCGGGTCCTCTGTTAACTTGAATGCACATCCCTCATATGCAGATTTTTGACGAAATGGGTTAGATTCTCTGAATCTTTATGGCGGCTTTTTATATATATTATATAAACTTATTAATTTCACCCTGGCATCTTTATATTACGCGGCTCATTGATGCTTATTCAAAGAAAACGTAGTAAAAACTTGTAGACTTGTATATATGAAATTATAATCATTCCTTTATCAAGATAGGATATGACGTCAATACCTCCGGCGCCAGCGCTGGACACAACAGCGCCACTGGGAGTGTCTACAACGCAATGACAACACCTTAAAGTGTGTAGGCCTATGTCTACTGTGCTGACACAAGGAGTGGAAATTAAGCCATGTTGATTTAATTCAACAAAATGTGAATAACAGTGAGGAATCAGAACAGTTAGAAAGTCTTTTTGAACAAAGTCCAAATGATTCAAGTTAACTCCAGTCAATTTTTTTTTAAATTCCAGAAACCAGCCACATGTACGTAAGTTATTTTTATATATACCTCATGGTAAATGCTCCTAAAAGGCAATTTAGTGTCATATAATGGGTTATGTGGGGTTTTCACTCATGTTTTGTAGAACATAATTTTATGATCACACTAGGATGCAATTTTTGTTTCTATTTTGTATGAACAGATTTTTGTTTTGTTTATGGAACCTTTACAGAGAAAAGACGATTTCACTGGTGTCTGTGGTGACATTCTGAATCCATGTAAACAATGATTTGAGGTTTAATTACACTTCTGTTGGTGAATCAACTTGTTGTTGGCTGGTTATCAGTCACAGTGAGAAATGGAAATGGGGACATCCCATTTCGTCGCCAAACGACATCAAGGGTGCCCCATCGACGTCAGGTTCTTGACACCAGGGGGCATTGACCAAGCGTCAAGTGTCTGGCGAAAAGGGGCGAGACTGTGTTGCTTTTATAGTCGATTTTAGGATGAAACTGAACTAAGCATAAGTTACCATGGTGATCTAGCCGGGTTAAAAGACAGCCACCTTTGTAGTACAGGAGAGCCTGACTTTATACTCAACATACCTCGCTAACCCACTAAACTTGCTTCGCAGTACACCCCTCTGGAGTCAGTAGAGTGTCTGTCCTCAGGAGAGACAGTGAGACCTACAGAGGACACAGAGACACTGAGGAGTCAAGACTGACACAGAACCCAGGATACAGAGGTTCAGTGAATGTGGTGTTGAAGGTGTGGAGGTGGGTCAGTCTGTCAGAGGAGACACTGTAGAAGGACACAGTACCAGCAGGATAGTCCACATACACTGCTACTCTGTTAGAGACACGGGAGGAAGAGATGGGTGTTTCTCTGTTGTTGTGCCTGACAAAGTAACGACCACCATCATCAGAGCAGATCAGACTCCAGGACTGATTATTTCTTCCAAAACAATAGTCTCCACTGTCTCCTTTCCTTCTGATTCCTCTGTAACTCACTGATATATGAACCACTCCTCTCCACTTGACCTCCCAGTAACAGTGACCAGTCAGACCATTTCTACACAGCAGCTGAGGCCAGAAGTCAAATCTGTCTGGATGATCAGGATATGACTGATTCTCTGTCACACATGTCACCTTCCTGTTGTTGTCAGACAGTTTGAGCTGTTTGTTCACTGTGTTCATGTCCAGTTCCAGTTCACAGGCGTCTGATGGAGAGAAAAGATACAACACAGCTGCAGTTGAACAACTTCACTGACAATTAATTAAAGTAAATAGTAAATAGTTGAAACTTAAATGTTATATTATTTTGTACTGTGAATAATGTTTTACTACATTTAAATAAAAAACAACAATCCCGTTCTAACAACATCAACAATTACTGATTATGAGAGTGAAGACGTCAACAATGCTCTGCTTTTCTTCTGGTGTGAACCTGAGGATGAGGCTGATGGAGATCCACACCAATAAACACATGGAGTGAATAAAGAAAGTGTCACTAATGAAACTGGATCATCATCTTGCACAAAGAATCTCTGAACCATCTGCTTTCTAAAAAGTTATTTTACTGGTTTTTAAATGTCTTAACGGCCTTGCGCCCTCTTATCTATCTAACCGGCTTTTACCATATCAACCCTCGCGGATCCTGAGGTCCTCCGGCACTGGTCTTTTATCTATACCAAAACCCAAAACTAAAACCCATGGTGAGGCGGCATTTAGTCACTATGGCCCCCACCTGTGGAACAGTCTGCCGGAGAGCCTCAGGTCTGCAGAGACTGTTGATATTTTTAAAGGAAGATTAAAGACATACCTTTTTAATCAGGCTTTTAACTAGTATTTTAAATTCTTCTTATGTTCTTATGTGGCTTTATCTTATTTTATGTTGTTGCTTCTATCTTGTTTTTAAGATGATATTAATCTTTAATAATTTCATTTTTGTTTTACTTATCATTGGTACTATTTTATTTATCATCTTATATATTTTTTCCTTTTAACTGCTCACTCTATTTACTTATCTTTTGTCAGGGTTTTTATCTTATCTTATGCTTTTAGTTTTTTAGCTTTAACTCCAATGTTTCCTCAGGGGGATCTTCCACACTGGGAGTTGTGTCTGGGCTGCTGCTGGGGGCGCTGTCCTTGGGCCCCTTCGGCCCGGCTGGCTATTGTCTGTCCGGTCGGAGGAGCCTGGCCCTGTGGCACAGCCTGCGACTCCTCCCAGTGTGGAGGACCCCAAAGATGGTGCTTCCTCAATCCTCAGTGTCATGCCATGTCTCCCCATTGTCAGTAGTAAGAGTATGTGTTTGCATGTGTGTGTGTATGTGTGTGTGTGTGTGTGTGTGTGTGTGTGTGTGTGTGTGTGTGTGTGTGTGTGTGTGTGTGTGTGCGTGTGTGTGTGTGTGGTATGGGGGGGGTATTTGTGATTGTTTTTTCTATGTGTCTATTTCTTTTTTATGTGTAAAGCACCTTGGGTTTCATGTCCATGCATGAAAAGTGCTATATAAATAAAGTTTGATTTGATTTGATAAAAATGTCATCACATCCATCAAAGAGCTCACACTCATTATAAAATTCACACCTTTAACATCAAATCTCAAACTGTTGTCTACTACAAACAAGTTTTACAACACTTTGAATGTGATTATTCAATGATGAAGCTAACCACTATGCCTATGCCACTATGTATTTGTGCTTTGACTATATGTTTTTTTATTGTGTGACTGGAAATATCTATTTATTGTCTGTATCTGTATCTTTATCTCTCGTTTGCACAAGACAAATTTCTCCACTATAGCAGACAATAAAGGCTCATCTTATCTTATCTTATCTGATCTGATCTTATGCTATCTTACATCTGGCCCCACGTCTGCCATTCAGGGAGGAACTGTAAAGTAAATCCACCTCTGATCACTTTAATCATCTATCATCAATTATAACCTATGGTAGTTAGGGCTCTGTTGGCTCTACTGCAACATGCATTGATTAGTTTAATTGGATCAATGTGATCAGTTTGTTGTTTGTGGATTGAAATTGATTGAATTCTAAAGTCTATCCAGCCACACTGACAAAAATCCTGCTTGAAACTCTGAAGAAATTTGACTTTGTGCATCTGGAAAATGTAAAAATCTAGTGTGCAGCTGTGTTCTCATGAAACAACCTTAAAATACACTCACACTTCCTCACACCAGGTCTCAGTCTCTGAGGTCCACAATAGTCCACCCTGGAGGAGGAAACAAAGTCAGGATCAACGTCATCCACCTTCCCTCATCTAC
>NC_139910.1:4637463-4695363 GCF_905171665.1 Trachurus trachurus
AAAATGAGCAGCTTCTGGTATACGCTTCAGTCATGTGTGTGTTGTTGTTGTTGTTGTTTGATTTAAAAAAAAAAAATAAAGCAAATAAAGACAGAAGATGTGACACTGAACTCCGGGGTCTGCCGAGCACACATGACTTCATTGTCTTGGTTACAATTGTAACACAACCAACAGTGACATTTAGTGTCACAGGAAATGAACACATTTCTTCAGTGTTAAAGTCACATGTGATGTCCCGTCCATCCATCCATCCATCCATCCTATAGTTTCCCCCTTTGCTCCCATCATTCAACAAGTCATGTGGATTTTATTTTGTTAACTACATGTTTACAGAAATGCTCTAAATATGAAGATTATTTTTGTCATTATTATTATTATTAATAATAGTTGTAATACTGGTGGTAGTGGTAGTACTTGTAGTCGTTGTTCTATGCTGAGCTGCTGCACTGATGATGTCAGTAGTTGCACAGGTGGGTAGAGTAGCCAAACATTTTACTAAAACTCACATAAGGCTAATTCAGCCACAATGACTTAGATATATTTTCTATGGTCTATGAAATGTCCCTAAACAGTGTGTGTGTGTGTGTGTGTGGCTTCACGTCGGATGGCTCATGCCTCCACGTCGTCTGTTAATTCCCGATCAGTGGACACCTGGTCGGGCATCATCCCTCACATACCAGCAGCATAGACTGTACATAATATAATATATAAGTATATTCAAGTAAATGTAAAATGTATGCTGCATTGAAACTACTCTAACTAGTAGGCTACACTTTATCTAAAACGTTACTCAAGTAAATCTAAAGGAGTAAATGTAGTGTGTTACTACTCACCTCCGATTAGTTGTTACAAATAATATTATTTTTTCTTTTGTGTTCATGTCATTTCCTGTTTTACCTGGGGAGTTTATGTGTCCAGCTGTTGTCTTTTACTGTAATAGTATAATATTAGTTGAGATAATGTCTAAACTCTAAAAAGCCTGGATCAAAAACACACTATCGAACTAATACAAACACCATTGCAGCTCAAGTTGATGAGGCACATTTTCTAATGAGCACTGTACACAATGGATAGACCTAAAGGCTAAAACAATGGTTCTGTAAACATGTCTCCACACAGAGAAAGGTCTTATGGGTAATTTAGGTTTGTGAAGCCTTGGGCTGAGTCACTTGAGTATTTCTGAATGATTTCCTCAAACATGTAGGCTATTTAAAGTGTCAGAGTCCTCGTTATGAGTCCATGGCGTCAACATTCATAAAAGCCAAAACTCAGAACTTCCAGCATAAAGAGCTGTTAAACACACATGTTCACTCTTTGTCCTTCAGGCCCTGCCCTGAGTGCGTGATGATAATGGTCCGTCATGAGAGACTTATACAAGAACTCACTCACACATACGCTGTCTATATGTGTGTGCTGGATTTCCCTAAACAGCAGTTTGGATCCAACAGGTCACTGCTGCCACCTGCTGGTCGACAATGGAACATGCTTCACAGACAAACTCTTATCTCTGATACAACTGCTCCTGTCTCTTGGTGCAGGTACTTGTACCTTTGTTCCGTGCACTAATGAAAGTCAGATATCAGGTGCTTTTTCCCAATGAAGACCATAGATGAGTTACATCAAAGGAGAATCTGTCTTCTTTATTTGTGTATTTGTTGAAGTTTTTAACATGAGATAGAGATCTTTTCTCCATGTGGATCTTTGGACAGTGACAGTGATCAGTGTGTGGATAAGTCTCAGATGACCTCTGATGTCACCTTTCAGTTTCATTTCACAAATAAAGGGTGTCTGTGTGTGTCCTCGCTTCTCCCTTTTGGGACGGCCTTCCAAATGAAGGACCAGAACAAGGAGTGAGGAACCAAAAGCTCACAGTTCAGACTGACATAGTTCTTTGCAGGAAATAACCTTTCACAATAAAACTGTAAGCGGAAAAACGTAACAACTGATGATGATGATGTCATGTAGCGTCCGAAATATCAGTGTGTCTTATGGCTCTTTTTTTTAAATTATTATTGTTAGAATAATATGTGGGTAAATAATTTGAACTATAAAACCACAGACTTATGCATTCATGCTGTTTGTCAACATCAGGTGACTGATGACTCAGTGACCCCAAACTTTAACCACCATAAAAGGAGATGCTGTCAAATATTTTAGTTCGATTTCTATTTAGCCTCTATGTCTTAAATGTTTCATAGTAATAAAATCACTCTGTCTTATCTTTTGTTTTTCAACATAAAACCACTGGAAACCAGAGAGGATCCCCGCCACCCACACACACACACACACACACACACACACACACACACACACACACACACACACACACACACACACACACACACACACACACACACACACACACACACACACACACACACACACACACACACACACACACCATCAGTATTTAGGGACATGTTTTCATAAAAAATGTCTTTGTCTCAATAGAGAAATGTAAACTCATGTCGATCCTGAACAAAACAGCATGTGTTTAGATGAGTAGCTAAACTTGGTGCACATTTTTTTCTGGCTTGCAGCTGTTTACTGCTAATAATCTAATTATTTATTTATTTATTTTAATCAAAGCAGGGAGGAAAAACAAAGTCACAGGTATTTCAACCGGGACAAACTAATTACGACAAAGAGAGACAGGTGTAAGATGAAGATGAAATTACATTTATTGTGCACAAAAATAAACTTTGGCGCTTAGATTCCGGGAGTAAACCAGCTGAGTGAACTGATGAGAAGCTTGTGTCTGATATATCATCTGTTCCAGCTGCTGGAGGAGAACATCAAATACACAATCCAACAACTCCACAACGCTCTGGTGGACAAGTTGTGACCTGCACATTCACCACGCTATGAGATAGGCCAGTGGTTCCCAAAATTGTTTGTGTTGCGTACCCCCTGAGCCGTTTTGCCATACCACAAGTACCCCCTCCCTCATACGTGTTGATGATTCTCCAAAAGTGGTCATAACGTAACATAACTGATTAAGAAACGAAAATCATTTCAATTTCTCTCTTCAATTTGTAGTCAAGGTGTGGAGGCTGATGCACACCTAAAAAATCTTGAAAAACAGGTGCGTTGGAGCATAGGTTAGGAGTGAACAAAGGAAAAAAGGGTCTCCCGCACACTGTCAAGTCACTTGCTACACTGTCAAGACTTTTAAAACAAACAACGTTTCGGTCCACAGGACCTTTTTCAAGCAGAGATTTTTTAAAACTCTTGACAGTGTGCGGGAGACCCTTTTTTCCTTTGTTCATTTTACACTATTCTCCTGCATTTTAGTTGTTTCTGGCTGTTTTGGTGTTTGTTGTGGTCAAACAAACAAAGATCTTCACAGAGTTGTAGGATTGTCACAATACTAAAATTTCAAACTCAATGCCAATACCCAGGAAAATATTGAATATGACATCATATTCAACACAGCAGCAGTGCCTCCCAGCTTATTATTGTTCCATTATTTTTTTATTATAGCCTAATCAAAAGGACTTATAACAGATGTTTGTTTGTTTTTTAATTAAATGAAAAGCTAACTAAGAGTTGTGCAATTCCAGCGTGTTGCTATTGTTTCATTACATTCATTACAATGCATCTCCTCTCCTCTGACGGGCGGGGCTCCCCCTCCCCCCTGCCTCCTCTCTCACAACACACACACACGGAGAAAAAGAGAAGAGACGAGAGAGGAGTGTTGCCGTTAATATCGCCGTTTTAAACTCTTACGGCTAAATTCACCCTACGTGCGTCTAGTTCTGTGTAACTACTCACTCAGGTCCAAATGCTCTGGACGCTGCCCGCTCTGCTCGTCGAGTGCGCGCGTCGGGCGCTGTGGGGGCGCGCTGTTAATATGATATGTTTAGAAATCAGTCATGTATCCAGATGCGCCGTTTTGCATCGATACTTTTGACAACTATACAAAGCTGTGCTACAGGTTGTTGTCTTATGGGGGGAACTACTTGTGGCGCACGTACCATTTCAGTAATGGGCTCATCAAGTGACTCGGAATATCTACTTAAAATCTTGGTAATAAATTAATCAATTCTACGTACCCCCTGCAATGTGCTCACGTACCCCTAGGGGTACGCGTACCCCACTTTTGGAACCACTGAGATAGGCTAATAAAGGAAAGTTACGAGACAGAGTTGTTTTCAAGGTAAATCCATGCAAAACCACTGATGCGCGTTGCCTTCAGGGACAGTAGCCTACGCTGAGAAGCAGAAGGCGGATACGCGCTTCGCGAAATACTTCCTGGATTAGGCTACTTGACACGCGCTTCGAAGCCTCGGCACAGCAAGACACATCACTATTTTCTCCACAGTCAGAGTAGCCTAGTTTCTGAGGATTTCTTTTCTCTGAGTTTCTCTCCCTGTCTTGATTTCACCTTCTCCTGTTCTGCTGTGGATGTTTTCTCCATGTGAAGCTTCGGTAAGTGACAGTTTTCAGTTAAATAGCCTACAACATTACATCACGTTTTAATAATCAGCTGTTTGTGTCCTTTGGATTTAAATAATACATTTGAAAGTAACTTTATCTGTCAGATGAATGTAATTCATGTTTGACTGTGGCAATGAATAATGAGATGGAAACGTAGAGCTACTGCTGTTGAAAAGTGGGGAAGATGGGGGGAGGGACACTGTCATCTATCTGTAAAGAAAGTGCCCGAAAACTGCCCTCGACAGGAACCCGCATCAGTGGTTTTGCATGAATTTACCTTGAAAAGACTCTGTCTTGTAGCCTAACGTTCCATTATTAGGGCCACGGGCCATCGCACCGGGCATGGCCCCTACAGCTATAGCTGCAAAATTGCCAGTGTCTCCAATATAGAGCTCATTACCTTCATAAACAATCCACCTGGCGCTCGTTGAAATGTTTAAACACACACACACGCTAAATCAGACTGACACAGGATGCAGCTCATAACATGTCAAGTCAGTCACACACACACACACACACACACACACACACACACACACACACACACACACACACACACACACACAAACAGGATGCGTACTTTGTCAGGTCATCTTACCATACACCTAATAATGTGCACAAATACTCTAGACCAGTGATTCTCAAACTGTGGTACGCGTACCACTAGTGGTACGTGGGCTCCCTCTAGGTGGTACGCAAAAGACTCACCGAATTAAACATAAATAAAATGAAATAAATTTCAGATGCATCAAAAAATCAGGCAACCACATATTTTCGGCCGAAAATGACCAAAAATGCATTTGCAGGATGTTGTGATGATACCATAGAATAGAGACTGTATAAATACAAGCAAAATCCTGCCGAAAATGCCGACATCATTATCAGCAAACAAGTCCAGGCACCGCTCCGACCACACGTGTATCTGTTTACCTGTTAGCTCCGTAGCTCCGTTAGCTCCGCTAGCTCTGTTAGCTCTGTTAGCTCTGTTAGCTCGGCTACAGTCCAACTGGAGCGGCTCGTTGAGCAGCGCTTCAAATAACCTGCATACTTGTGTACTGCGTACGTGTGTCTTTGATGTTAAAGTTTAGTGTTACTTCTCAGAGTTTTATTTTTACGATCGGGGGTCATATAAACATGAGGCACTGCTAATCTTTTCCGGCCAGTCGTCATGGAAACATGACGCTCTGTCAGTGCTGTGGCTTTTACCCGACTGAAAACAAACGTGTATGAGCTGAAAAATGAAACGACGTATCATTGTATACCGCCATTATAATTAGTAATTAGTAGGCTAATTATTATTATTAAGAAGACTGGGGATGGTTGTAACAGCATCACTTTCACCAATAAGGGATAACAGTGTGTGGATAACAGTGTGTAAATGTGCTCAATACCCACTCCCTCCCTCCCTGACATTGCATGTGAATGTACATGGCTGTGTCAGTGTGTAGGTTTTACAGGTCAAAAACAATTTTTTTTAGGTCAGAAACTAATTTTTTTTTTCAAGCCTAAATTTTGACTAGTATTGATACCGTTTAAGTTTAAATTAAGTAACGTGTATAAGATGAAAGAGCAGGTTTTTGGGTGAAATATGAGTCATTTCTTACATATGAATATATGAATATGATCTTTAAGACAGCTTTCTAATGTTAGGATACACACCACTGCCCCCCCCCCCGACTTGGTGGTACTTGGAGAGGCAAGTATTTTCTGGGGTGGTACTCGGTGTAAAAAGTTTGAGAACCACTGCTCTAGACTCTAGAACCAGCTCTGGAAACTGTTCTCACATTTACACAAACAGGTTTCATACAGTTCTCAGGTCAGACTTATTCCTCCTGTTGCTCCCTGTTCTGACCTGTTCTACTTCATTTACTTCTCTCTCAAAGCTCTGTGCTTATTATGGGCTGCTTTTTTTTCTTTTTTCTTTTACTTTTATACCATTGCTTCAGGCACCTTAGTTCAAGTCACTGTCAAACACAACCACACGCACCAACACACACAGATAGCTTCATGTGATTACAGTTACAGACACACACACATCAAAACACACAGGTAACGTACACATGCGCGCTTATGCGCGCACTCCTCTCCCACACACACACACAAACACACACAGGTAACTTCATGTGGTTACAGCTCCTCCATATCAGTGCTTATAGAAAGATGATCATGTGTCTGTTTGATCAGCTCTGTCTTGACCTTAAGATCGTGGGTTTGATTCCCATGTTGACAGAGATGGCAAAACCGGCCGTAGCTCCCATGGCCCTCTCAAAATTTCCCAGAGGAAATTTTCTAGTTATCTCATAGCGTGATGAATGTGCAGGTCACAAATTGTCCACCAGAGCGTTTTGGGGTTGTTGGATTGTGTATTTGATGAGTTTGATGAGGGAAACCAAGAAATCCCATTAGCCTCCGTAGCGTAGCTCTGAGCAGCTTGTGGCTCTGCTCCGCCGTACTATAAATAGGTTGCACTGACTGCTATGACCAGTTTTGCCAGTCGAAAGGATGGGGTGACTGGCAAGCGTGCATGACTCTTACCCAGGAGGTGTGGGTTCAATCCCCGCCCGGGCCCTCTTCACCTTGCCACACTAGCTACATCGATATCACCAAGTAATTAACAGCCCTGGAGCGCTGTTATAACCAACCGGTTAGGTTTAGGGTTAGGGTTAGTCCTGGGCTGTTGTTTACTTGGTGATATCAGATCGTGCCTACATCGAGGGTAGGTTAGCTTCCTATTTCAAAGTAAAAGCACAAATTCTATCGTCATGGTTTTCTGTAAAAGGGCAACGGGTGTTTTATTTTGTGAAAGTAACCGGAAGTGCATTGGTCACAGCGGTTAGCTTGAGTAGCGCCGAATTTGTCCGAACAAAATTGTAAAAAGCTGGTATTTAGACAAATTAACGACACGGCTACTTTCTCGCCTAAAAGTGTTTGAAATGTTGATGAAGTGATACATTTACAGAGTTTAGAGCTAAAATGAAATAAGCTTCTGACTGCTGATTTCGGCTCAGGTAGGAGGCAGGCTAACACTACCTATGCACTTCCAGCGTTTGAGCTAAGCTAATTACGGGTGATACGGCTCTATCTCCCTTGTTACTTCACGCACAGTTGAAAGGATGGTGTCTATCTGCTGGTCATGGACTCGGGAGTGAAGCAAGACACGAAAGAAACTGTTGGCCTATCCCTTTAAAGCAGAACTATGCAAGTCGGCCGGAAATAGCTCGCTCCTTCGTTGGTTTCTCTTTTTTTTCCCTCTCCAGAGCTCCCCCACAGTTCTGGGAGGCACATGTCACTGTCGTAAAAAAAAAAAAAAAAAAAAACTCGCCGCCACCACCTCCTCCACCCCCTACACGTGCTTGTGTTTACTGCTGAAGGTAGAGAGCGGTGTTTGCTAAGCAGGGAGCTAATGCTAACACGGAGCTAACGCTAACAGGGAGCTAATGCTAACACGGAGCTAACGCTAATACAGCCACACAAGGACAAAGACACGACATACATACACACACATGAATAAAGGTTCCAAAACGCGAAGGCGTGTGTGTGTGTGTGTCATGATGTATTACATTATAAGATCCATGGTGTGTGTGTGTCTGTGTTAGCATTAGCTCCATGTTAGCCACAAGCTTCATCAGTACAAACATTTCAGGTTGCCATGGTTTCCTCCGACTTTCCGAACTCAAACCAATCACGATTCATGACATGCATGACGTCATCTGCGTTCTTATCTCGTACTGCCGTAAGGCAGTTTCTCGCGATAGTTCTATCCATTGATGAGATTTGGGCAAGGGGGCAGTTGTCGGTCTGAGGAGTGAAGCTCACTTCCGCGTTCAAAAAGCTGCAATCCCCTCGGCTGTCACTGGGGGCTGGCTCCAGAAGGGAGCAACTCCAATTGAGCCCCATGTTAAAATAGCCGATTTTACAGCTTAAAAAAACATATTTACAGCCTGGTACATTTCATTTTTTTGGTCTCAACCGATAGTTTCTACCCCCGCACACACTCTGAGGGGGGTGAATTTTTTTTAAACTCTACCGTTTTACTATTATTAGGTTTAAAGTTCTGGCCAATCAGGGCGCAGAACCGTTGAGTGACAGGTCCGGCGACCGCTGCTACGAGGCCAGTGGGCGGGCTCTTGGCCGGCCAACGGCCGCACCGCTCCAAATATGGCAAGTAGAATCCAACATGGCGCGGTTCAAACCCCCGTAGTAGCGGCACAAAACAGACTCCCCCAAACCAATGGGTGACGTCACGGACGCTACGTCCATTCTTTTTACAGTCTATGGATTTGGGACACCGAGACGGAGGACTGATCTTGCAAGTGCGGTTTTCAGCCAGTGGGGGGGGTTGGCGCATTGGCCTAGACCCCATTCACCTCATAATAGGTCACTCAACCATCACAGTGTCTCTGAGCCACAATAAATACAGCCGAAATCCTGCATAGTTCTGCTTTAAGGGCAGCATTTCCTCTACAACAGGGGTGTCAAACTCATTTTAGTTCAGGGGCTACAAACAGCAGAATTTGATCTCAAGTGGGCCGGACCAGTAAAATAATAGCATGATAACCTATAAAGAAAAATAACCTTTTATTTTTCCCTTTGTTTAAGTACATTATAAAGATATTTCTACAGTTAGCCTAATGAACTATCCTTTTACAAAAAATTTTATGAACAATCTGACATGTAGCCTATTGATAAAAATATGTGCAAAAATAGTGACTGTATTTCCAGCTAGAAACGCGTATCTCTCTTTTCCTGTCATTGCTGTTTACGTTTGTGTCGCTGGCTGCTTGACACCTGAGTTGTCCTCATGCTGAAAACGTGACTTGTCGCGGACAGGCGTTACTCCCCGAGATGCAAGAAGAAAGCAGAAATAAATAACCTATATCTTTTTACTAAGGTAAATGACAAAAAATACGCACTGACTTGGATAACTTTAATCTGATTACTGGTTTGGAGATAGTAACGCGTTAGATTACTTGTTACTGGAAAAAGTGGCCATATTAGACCATACCGACATCACTGGCTAATATGACTATAGGGATTATGGCAATGGGCCAATTTGCCAAAAATGTTGAACTATCCCTTTAAGAGAAAGTAATTTCTTGTAGCTCAGTTGGTTTCAGCAGTGAAACAGAAACAGATTTCAGAAAAGGCTGCATAATTTATTTCCTCATCCACACGTCTGATCACATAAACTTGTAACTTGCAGTCCATGACAGAAAGAATCAGCAGCATCTTCTCTCTGTTTCCTCTGCAGCTGAAGCAACAACATATCTGTGGAGGAAGGTGGAGGCTCAGGTATGAGTGAGGACAGAGAGGAGGGAGCCCCTCCCTCTAAAACCACTCTGTGGGGGGAACATGAGAGCCAGACCGAAGCTCAGAGGTGAGATGAGGATCTCAATTGTCCATGACTCTTCTCGTAACGTCACTGCACTATCATTATTCACACTCACTGTCACAACAACTAGGCCTACTTAACAGTTAAGAGCTAATGATGATCAACTACTAACTGTGTCAACTGATTTGGAATGAACTGATCAAAATTAAATATTGTTTCAGGTATGGTTCAATCTCCTTTTTACAATCATCTGTTTATTCATATCAGGATGCAGCAGCAGAGACCAGACTCTCCTGAACCCAGCTGTGTGTCCATGAAGAGTGACCACTCTATGTATCATCCTATCATCTTTAAAGGTGGACAGACTGCTGATGAAAGGTAAGAACTTAAAATTGAACTGTTCGTATTTGATTCTCATCTCACAACTTCTGTTAACTGCTGTCGATACAATTTAGATCAGGTTAATCACAGTATAATTTAGTCGAGTGAATAGAAAATCTGCTATAAACTAGTAGATTATTTTCAGTCTGCATCTCTGTATTTTTAAATACATAATTTCCAACTTGTATGTTTATATCAGCAGGAGCGAGCAACAGAGAGCAGATTCTCCTGAACCCAGCTGTGTGTCTGCAGAGAGTAACTGGTCTATGGATCGACCTATTGACTGTAAAAGTGTACAACCTGATGATGGAAGGTAAAACCTAAAAACTAAACTTTATTATCAGACTCTCCTCAGATGAAGAAATCATATCTTAGCCTTTAATCAGGCACGTGCAGAGGGGGGAGTGGTGAAAACTGCATTTTCGCTATAAAACGGGAGTGCTGGTGTGGCTGAGTAAGTAGGTTTTGCAGTGGTATTTGTGCACATTATTAGGTGTATGGTAAGATGACCTGACAAAGTAAGCATCCTGTGTGTGTGTGTGTGTGTGTGTGTGTGTGTGTGTGTGTGTGTGTGTGTGTGTGTGTGTGTGTGTGTGTGTGTGTGTGTGTGTGTGTGTGTGTGACTGTGTGCAGCTTATAATAGCTCCACTAAAATATTAAATTTGTAATGTGGTTACTTAACTAGAGTATATGACTCTGCTTAGGGTGTAGAGATGGCTGGCTAGCTGATTTAATAGCTAGATTGTCTATGTCAGAACAAACTGTTGCGTACACACAAAACGGGGCCTGAAAGTGGCGTACGTGACTTTCCACGCCAAGGTTGTGATCTATAAAAAACAAACTATTACCGTCATATTGTCCACTCCCAGAGCGCAGGAGGAGGAGAGGACGATGCGGCTGCATAGAGTAAATACATGGTGTAAATAACTATATGAATGAATGAATGAATGCATTTTCATTTTCGTGTCATGCCAACACTGTGGCCCATACCATATGAGATTACAAGACACATTTAATGACAAATATAAAAAAAAGACTAAACAGTCCTTCCTGTTGGTGTTGCCTGCCACACAGGTGTGACATAACTAAACAATTTAAGAGTACTCAACTATATATCGCTCTTCGTCTCATTGCCCAGGCCTTTTCAAGAAATAAAGAAAATGCAAAAATATTCGACTGAAAAAGATGTTTTAGCTTCTCAGCATCGTCTAACCACACACAGTCATTATTTGGATCTACCTTACTAAACAATTTTTGTCTTATAGAGTCATAAAGGGACAGTAGAACACAAAATGACTTTCATTCTCCACCTCTTGGATATCACATAAGTAACAAATTCCATCGTCTTCTGCTGTGCCAACATATCTGCCTGTCTCAGTATGAAGACCAAGTATACCAGCTCTCAATTGAGCACACAGGGATCTTTTCTTTTTAGACAAATTATACAAAACATAGTTTTCTGGGCCAAATACCTCTTTTATTTCACAGTAAGTACGCAGCTTTGGTTTACCCCAAATATCTAATGCCCATCTATCTTTACTTTGTTGAAAAATAATTTCTTTTAATACGTTAAGCTCCACTTTCTCTTTGTTATAATAATGGTCTTCATATCCAGCTCTCAGCAAGATGTCATATTCCCTGTCCCATGCCCCATTGGTCAGAGTGTCCCACTCAAAGATTTTCTTGCAATCCTATTACGATTTAGTCCTAGTATCCTATTCCATAAACGCACCATATATACACTCCACCGTACCTCATTGGCTTCCCAGCCCATATCTCCCATCACAGCTAGGGTCTGTGTAAATTTATGTACCTCAAGAAAATACCGCATGGCTCTATTTTGCACAGCCTCACATTTAGGATATTGTTTGAATCCCCATACTCCTACTGCACAATCTAACACTGGACATACAGGTTAATCACAGTATAATTTAGTCGAGTGAATAGAAAATCTGCTATAAACTAGTAGATTATTTTCAGTCTGCATCTCTGTATTTTTAAATACATAATTTCCAACTTGTATGTTTATATCAGCAGGAGCGAGCAACAGAGAGCAGATTCTCCTGAACCCAGCTGTGTGTCTGCAGAGAGTAACTGGTCTATGGATCGACCTATTGACTGTAAAAGTGTACAACCTGATGATGGAAGGTAAAACCTAAAAACTAAACTTTATTATCAGACTCTCCTCAGATGAAGAAATCATATCTTAGCCTTTAATCAGGCACGTGCAGAGGGGGGAGTGGTGAAAACTGCATTTTCGCTATAAAACGGGAGTGCTGGTGTGGCTGAGTAAGTAGGTTTTGCAGTGGTATTTGTGCACATTATTAGGTGTATGGTAAGATGACCTGACAAAGTAAGCATCCTGTGTGTGTGTGTGTGTGTGTGTGTGTGTGTGTGTGTGTGTGTGTGTGTGTGTGTGTGTGTGTGTGTGTGTGTGTGTGTGTGTGTGTGTGTGTGTGTGTGTGTGTGTGACTGTGTGCAGCTTATAATAGCTCCACTAAAATATTAAATTTGTAATGTGGTTACTTAACTAGAGTATATGACTCTGCTTAGGGTGTAGAGATGGCTGGCTAGCTGATTTAATAGCTAGATTGTCTATGTCAGAACAAACTGTTGCGTACACACAAAACGGGGCCTGAAAGTGGCGTACGTGACTTTCCACGCCAAGGTTGTGATCTATAAAAAACAAACTATTACCGTCATATTGTCCACTCCCAGAGCGCAGGAGGAGGAGAGGACGATGCGGCTGCATAGAGTAAATACATGGTGTAAATAACTATATGAATGAATGAATGAATGCATTTTCATTTTCGTGTCATGCCAACACTGTGGCCCATACCATATGAGATTACAAGACACATTTAATGACAAATATAAAAAAAAGACTAAACAGTCCTTCCTGTTGGTGTTGCCTGCCACACAGGTGTGACATAACTAAACAATTTAAGAGTACTCAACTATATATCGCTCTTCGTCTCATTGCCCAGGCCTTTTCAAGAAATAAAGAAAATGCAAAAATATTCGACTGAAAAAGATGTTTTAGCTTCTCAGCATCGTCTAACCACACACATTCATTATTTGGATCTACCTTACTAAACAATTTTTGTCGTATAGAGTCATAAAGGGACAGTAGAACACAAAATGACTTTCATTCTCCACCTCTTGGATATCACATAAGTAACAAATTCCATCGTCTTCTGCTGTGCCAACATATCTGCCTGTCTCAGTATGAAGACCAAGTATACCAGCTCTCAATTGAGCACACAGGGATCTTTTCTTTTTAGACAAATTATACAAAACATAGTTTTCTGGGC
Source organism: Trachurus trachurus (assembly GCF_905171665.1). Lineage (NCBI taxonomy): Eukaryota > Metazoa > Chordata > Actinopteri > Carangiformes > Carangidae > Trachurus > Trachurus trachurus. Next base: position 4,650,931 of record NC_139910.1, read on the forward strand.
CAAATACCTCTTTTATTTCACAGTAAGTACGCAGCTTTGGTTTACCCCAGATATCTAATGCCCATCTATCTTTACTTTGTTGAAAAATAATTTCTTTTAATACGTTAAGCTCCACTTTCTCTTTGTTATAATAATGGTCTTCATATCCAGCTCTCAGCAAGATGTCATATTCCCTGTCCCATGCCCCATTGGTCAGAGTGTCCCACTCAAAGATTTTCTTGCAATCCTATTACGATTTAGTCCTAGTATCCTATTCCATAAACGCACCATATATACACTCCACCGTACCTCATTGGCTTCCCAGCCCATATCTCCCATCACAGCTAGGGTCGGTGTAAATTTATGTACCTCAAGAAAATACCGCATGGCTCTATTTTGCACAGCCTCACATTTAGGATATTGTTTGAATCCCCATACTCCTACTGCACAATCTAACACTGGACATACACAACTCTGATATAATTTGGAGTATGTGGCTATAACACCCCCTAGTTCCCGGTTTGCTGACTCAGCCAGTAGTGATGATCCCTTCATGAAATTCATGTGTTCATCCAAATAGAGACCCAAGTATTTGTAGTCTCTTGAATAGTTCAACTTTGACTCCCCGAACTAAATTGGAAATCACTTGTTTGCATAACAGGGTTTTTAAAATGCATAATTTCTGTTTTCTTTTCATTTATCAAGAGTCTCCACTTTTTACATCACTTGCACATGTCAACATTCTTTGTAAATCAACCTCTGTTTCCGTTAATAAAATAGCAAAATAATATCATCTGCATATAATAAAATACTAAAAAAGTAAGTAAAAACGATATGTTCCTGTGATACTGTGTGAACATATGATCAAGAGTCAATTAAATCTCAAAGCCTGGAAAAAAAATCCAGTAATCGTTCGCACAATTGTTACATTCTGTTTTCTTTTTATCAAGAGAAGTGTCATGTTCGATCATTCCTCAGAATGTAACTGATTCTGCTAATGATTCAAAGTTTTATCGATCAGTCTAATTACTGTAAATGTATAAATACAGCAGGGAGCGCCGTGCGTAATTCTGCACCACGGCACCGCTGGAGGAGAAAGGAGGGAGAGTGAGACCTAGCCTCGTAAACCAGCCTCTCGCGGAAATGCATTTCATTTCATTTCTCGGGAGAGTCTGGCCTCATCCCCCCTCTAAGCGTTTGGGGTGGGCGGGAGCTGGGCGGGAGTAGTAGCAAAGACGGTTTAATATCTTTGGTAGTAGCGTTGACAGAAAACCCCATTCAGCCAATCAGCAAGTTGGTGTAGTGACGGGGCTTTGCACCAGTCTCGGCCTCCTGAGGGTTTCAGTCCAAACGCTTAGAATGGGGATGAGGCCAGACTCTCCCTCGGAATGAAATGAAATGCACTTCCGCGAGAGGCTGGTTTACGAGGCTAAGTGAGACCATGATGAATGGTTAATAACTCGTTTAAGATTAGAACTGTTGTCATTGTTGTAACTATGTCCCGAACCAAGGCAGCGCACCAAAACAACACCGCGTGCGCTCTGTGCCGCTGACGCCGTTGACAGCTGCAGCAACATGTCACACGTTGTCACGTTGTCCATGCCTATGTTCCCACAGCCTTATGTTCCCACAGCCCTATGTTCCCACAGCCCTATGTTCCCACAATTCTAAGATTTTTCTCAAAATTAGGCCCTATGTTCCCACTGGACTCTCTACCTATCTGGGCTCTACCTATCTGGCCTGTCTAGCCTCTACCGGGTCTTTTTTACTAAACTTAACCAACTCTTTTATTCATTACCTGAACACAACCAATGGTGGGACCAAAGGGGTGTGGGAACATAGGGCCTAATTTTCAGTGACAACAAAAGTTAGAAATGTGGGAACATAAGGCTGTGGGAACATAGGGCTGTGGGAACATAGGAATGACCCCGTCACGTTCACACCTGCAGCTAATTCACAACACTGACAGAACAAGAGCACGTCGGGCTCATTGACATGCAGACCGCATTCATGTGGTGGTTTGCATTGACCATCTGTGGTTAAAACAGGACGGAACGGGAAGCGGATTCAGCTGCGCACACTTGTAGGAACTCTGTGATGCAGTGTTGCCAACTCCTCAGTAAGCAAAGTCGCTATTGGCTGTCGTAAAAGTCGCTAAAAGTCACTAAATGACGTCGTTATCTCGGCGGGGGGGGGGGTGCTGGCGGCAGCAGCAGCGGCGAGCGGCGCTCTTTATGTCTGTGGCGTGGAGCAGTGCGTCTCTGAATGCAGCGGAGGCAGCTCCGTGACACTACTGTGTGTAGGCTGAATACCTGTGAGTGCCCGCGGCAGCGCCGCTGCTCGTTGAAAACAGCTGTGATAACGTGATTTCAGGTCCAGAAACGTTTGTAATATCACGGGAAAAAGTCGCTAGATTTGTCGCTAGTCGCTTTTGACAAAAAAAGTCGCCAAGAGGGGTTGGAAAGTCGCCAGATTTACACTGTTATAAAGGGAAGTTTGCTGCAGCTGTGCGTACACAGAGTTTTATAAGTCTGAATATTTTTTGGCGCACGCAAAACTTGGTTTTTGGGCGTACGTACCCTTTTAGTAACGATCCCACGCACAGTTTTATAAATGAGACCCCAGGTAACCCTTTAAAGTAATACTAAAGAACTTTCATTTTTGGTTGAGTTTGGCGGCGCCAGTGGACCAAAGCGGTAGTGTTTTGCCTTAAGGAAGACCCCATTTCCCATGAGCACCAGCACGTGTTGTAAACATCTTGATCTCCCGGTTGCGTGCAACAACTCGGTGCTGACCTATGTTGATCTGCCTGTTTAGTGATTTTACAATCAGTATCTCCTCGTTCAACAGGGTGAAATGGTGTCTGAAAACCTCTGACCTGTTGACTTCAGGCCTCAGCCCATTACAACGTTTTCATGGTGTAACCGGGTGTTTTGTATTGTATTTTGTACATGATTTCCTGTTCCGCGCAAGCTACTCTGTGCTGTATTTACTGTATGTGCCGTGCTCCAGCGTCTGGCAAAAATAGAAGCTCTGCGTGTTGTGGAGGGCTACCGGATGCCGGAGCCGTGACGCAGCGGAGCAGCAGCCAGTGGAAGCACACACATTGACTAGAATAGAAACATATCGGCTCCGCTCCGGCACGACGGCGGAGTCGATACGTTTCTATTCTAGCAGCTGTTCTGCATCCAGAGGAATTAGCCCAATATCTCCCTCTTTCGTTTTTTAGTCTCCTCCTCAGACAAAACTTTTAATTTCTTTGGTTTTCTTGCTGCTTCTGCAATGATAGCGGTAATCCCACATAGGCATGGACTTCCGTCTTTTTTTTTTTTTTTAAGTGTATTTTTCGGCTTTTTGCCTTTATTTGATAACACACAGTAGAGATAGACAGGAAAGGGAGAGGCAGAGAGAGAGGGGGAATGACATGCAGGAAAGGGCTGCCCGACGAACCGGGGCCGCCTACGGTGAGGACTGTAGCCTCTACATGGGGCGGCCGCTTTACCCACTGCACCACGCACCCAGGGCCTCGAGGGAAAATAATAATAATAGCCTAATCAGGGTTTCTCCCAGAAAACTTCTTAAGCCCGGTGGTAGGGTGGCACCGGCGGCCCATCGGCGGGCCACCGGTGCCCAAGCGTGTTTTTTTGTGACAGGGGCCTGACCCTGACCATTGACCGATGGCAGGGCCCTGTAGGGAACAGATTCATTAATGGAGCAGTAGCATTTAGCATGTGTGATTCCATAAGATTCCATAATAATATTATCATAAACATCTGTTATTATAAGACTTTATGTAACATATTTAAACACCAGCTATAGCAGAGTCTTACAGAAAGGCACTCTTGAAATTCTGTTCAATCAACCACAAAAAAAAGTAGGCCTAATAATTATAAAAATATATATTTTAATTTATATAAAAATAAATATTATAAATAACATCAACTGTTTGCATTAAAAACTAAAAAACAACTGCCTGGTGTCTCCATTGTTAAAGTCTAGCCGTTATTTCCATGGATGTATTATAGATCCTCATCCATGGTTTTATTTTTTTATTTTTTGCTACGAGATTTTTTACATCTGGAGTCACGTGCACATGACGTAACACGCTCTTTTTCCGGTCAGTCGTCATGGAAACGTGACACTCACGGATCTACTAGAGCAAACGTGTGTGATCGCGAACTTTACGAGCTGAAAAATGAAACAATGGATCATTTTCACATCAGGTGAAAGCCCCGCGGCTCACAGGAGTCCGGAGCTCTGCCGCTGCAGGGGACGACGTGCTAACAGCTAACAGCTAACAGCTACCAGCTGCTACAGCAGCTGACTGAGCCTCTGGAGCTGCGGCTCCTTTCTTTTTTTAGTCCCACCCCCTCACAGAATCCAGTAGGTAGTTGACACTCATCTCTGACTGGCATTGGCTAATAACAGATTTACTCAAATAAACAGAGGAAACTACATGAGACATTCAAAGGCCGTTAAGAAGGCAAAGCAAGGCAAGGCAAGGCAAGGCATTTTTATTTGTATAGCCTAAACAGTTTGTCTCAAAGGGCTTTACATGGCATCGTAACATCCTCTGTCCTTAGACCCTCACATCCACTGAGGAAAACTCCATAGAAAACCCTTTTAACAGGGAAAAACCGTAGAAACCTCAGAGTGAGCAACAGAGGAGGGATCCCTCACCCAGGACGGGCAGACATGCAATAGATGTTGTTACAGACAAGAAAACAGTTTACAACAGAACATGGGACATTTAAGAACCTTCTCAAATAAAGTACCAAATATGGTTTCATCCATATTAATGCAAACTTATTTCACAACAGAAGTAATTTAACAGATAATATTTAAAAATATACTGCGTTAGCTTAACATTAAAGAAACAACAAAATATCATCATTTGTAGCAGGGCACTACACAATCATTACAGGCATCCTGAAGTTTGCGAATACTTGCCTTTTTAAACTTAACCCACAAAGGGGCAGTGTAAAGAGGGGTACAGTAAGCTCTGAAGAGATAATTTAAACATCGTCGAACACCAGAAACATTTACATTTCAGCACCACATCATCATCATCATCATCAGACAAATCATCAGTGATGATGTGTCCCAAATACTTAAATACATTATTACAAAAAGGTATCACTTTCCCTGACAAATGAAATAATGGGAAAATCAGTTCCTTAACATCTTTAGGTCTACAAACCATAACAGAGCTCTTTTTGGCATTATAACCAAAGCCCTTCTAGGCAAGTCAGGCCACTCGGCGGCCATATTGGCGACGCTTCGAAAAGCCCAAGAAGACCAGACGCCTATCTAATTGAATGGAGGGGTGGTCAAATCCACCCTTTAACGTGATAGCAGGACGGAAAAAACATACAGACGTGCTAGCCAGTGAAATAAGATACAAATAAAAACCAAAAAAACATCAACTTTACCGCAGAATGACGTTTAAATCGCTATTTTTCCACAGGGAGTAGGCTACTCAACTGCGCATGCGCGTGGATTTACGACACCGCCGTCACTGTACGGCTGTAACGGCTGAGTCCGTGTTCTAGCAGCAGCCCGAGCATAGCTACACCGGTCTGCCCTGCTCTACCTGGAGACATATCGGCATGAGTCTGGAGATTTTTGCCCAAAAATAAACGCTAGACTTTCATGAAATCCGTCTTAATCATCACCTATGGGCTCCTTTCTGTGTGTGGTGACTGTGTCTGCTCCCCCCTCCCACGATCCCCACTAACGTTAGCTGTCTCGGATGCTATCAAGTGCATGTCATCTCAGCAGCAGCAGTCAGTTAAAATAAATAAATACAGTCCGAGTGAACCGCTGGAGCCACGGACTGATTACCGACCATCACTGACAACTAAAGCCTCGACCGGTAACCAGCATGAGGGGCGTTGTGCTGCGCTAGCTCGATGCTAACTTCGACTAGCGGTAGCGGTTAGCATCCGCCGCTAGCTTCGGTTAGCATCCGCCGCTAACAGCAGCTTCTCAGCTCACAACAAGCCTCTCGTACTCGGTACAATAAAACAATAGAGGCTCTCGTTATTAATGGTGACGGTGTCTATCGGTCCACGGCTCCAGTGCTTCATCCGGACTGTGTTTTTTATTTTTTTGAAGTGGACTGCTGCTGCTGCTGCTGCTGCTGCTATCATGGACAGGAGGCTAACGCTTAGCCCCAAGGGAGGGGGCCCAGTTTGAATGTTTAGGTTAAAAAATGAAACGAACAAAACTATAGGCTACATTCAACAATTAAATTAAAGAAAAGGTGGACTAATCGGTTCATTGTAAAACACTTATTGATGTGAATGAGGTGAATTCTGTATACGTAGCCCCGAGGTAGCTCTTTCGTTCAGCAGCACACACCTGAAGCTTCACTTTTCATTAAGACCAACCAATGTGGCTGCCAAATTAACAAGCCGGCAGTAAACCTCTAAAACTCCGCGGGTAAATGTAACAGCTTTCCTCCAGGATGAGGAGCCGCTCCCGGTCGCCGGTGGCTCTGCACTTTTCCGAAAACCTTAGAGTAAATGTTCAACCTGACCACATACAGTACACACGGTGCTAAAGCCGCCCAGATAGCAAAGTTTTTGGCTGTATTCTGGCATCCTTTTGGCATTTTTGGCTTTCTTTTGGCTTTGTGAAAGCCCTTTGGCTCAAATGTGGTATGGTTTTGGTTAGCCATAATAGACAAAATTGGTGCCAGCAATATATGGCTGAGTTATGGCATATATCTGGTTAACCAAGACATTGGGCAAAGAGCGGGATAAAATAGAAGGGTGGTATGGCACGTTTATGGCAAGCCAAAAGATGAGGCAAAAGGCGGGATCAAGTAGAGGGGGTGGTATGGCATGTTTATGGCAAGCCAGAAGATTGGACAAAGGGCGGCAACGTCCGATGGTTTGTTTTGGCATGTGTTTGTATAGCCAAAGGATAGCCAAAAGACCAAGCAAACGGCGGGAATTTCTACACAGTTTCAACCGACGACAGCCCTCCTACTTCATTTTCTCAAGCTGATCAACACGGAGGTATGTACATGATATTATAGACATTTAAATTTAGTAAAATCTGATTCTATCATTGCCTTGTTTAAATACCCGATAAGGTTTACGTTTTCTGCACAGTTATGTTAATTTTTCCTATTTCGATGGGAACAAAACTGCTGTGAGCTATGAGCTAACTCGTAGCAAACAGGCACAGCCAGCTCATTCAATTTAATTACATCAATGATATGCACAGATAACTTAATAGATACAGTATATACACTGGCAGTGAGTATATGAGATAGTTTAATGTAATTAATATAATTGGTAGCTGACTAACCTTTGCACAGATAGTAGCTAACTTAGCTAGCAACAATCAGTCATTCCTTCAGCCTACAGTGAATATCTGCTGAAAGCAGCATAGCCTACCATTTAGCGTTGAAAGTATATCCACCAAAAAAAGCATTGCTCATGTTGCTGTGCTTTTTAGCAATAATTAATAAATAATTTTAGCTGCCAGGCAGGAAAACACAAAGAAAACTCCAAACTTAAGCCAAAGAGTATAGCAAGAAGCTCTAACTGCCACTAGGTGGTGTTGTGATAGTGCTGCCACCAATTTGGACTGAAAAGGCCTACTGCTGTGAAACCTTTTGTTATATTAAACCCACTTTATTCTCTGCCATATGTGCTTCTAGGGAGAAATCTAATTATCTGTGATTTAATTGCTTCGTTGCTTTTCAGTTATAAGCAAAATATCATATGCATACTTATAATATTTTACATATCCTATTTTCCTCTGCAGATCACTGAGCAAATGATGGCCCTGGAAGAAGACCCAGCCTCTTCCTTAAATATAAAAAGGATTTGGTGAGCTGCCTTTGATTTTATTAGAGTAGGATAATGTAATGGTTGGCTAGTTGATTTGAAAATCAATGTAGGTAATGATCTCAATATTTTCAGGTCATCTCTCTTGGACCTTCTGGGCCTGCCACTTTGAAGGTTACGGTATGGGGCATTTTAAAGCCAAAGGACCAGACAGAAAAGGACACCTGACGAGGGATGAATGGAAAAGTTACAACTTAAAGTGGGTGAGTTTTATAAAGCCTTTAATAAAGCATTCTTAGGCTACAGTAGAAGTAATAAGTTAAGTTTGTTTTCTCTTTGTCTGTATCACTTTAGATGCCACGAAGAAACCCCATCTGCTCTACCACCACAGATGCAAGCATAGCACAGACCAGTGATGGTTTTACTGGGCTGGGGACCTGCAACCTGTCAGCCTGGAGTCAGTCAACAGTAAATTCAAAAATAAAAAGATGATGAAATAATATTAATCTTCCTATTGTTGTTGTTTTTTTCCAATACACATAGCAAGGTACATTTAAAGTTTATTAAGGGGAGCAATCATTTGGCATTATGGCTTCATTTTGGATCAGCTTTGGGTGGCAGGATTTGGGGCTTTTGGGACAGTTATGGCTATATTTTGGAAGGCCACAATTAGTTTTGGGTGAGTTTTGGCCTCTCTTTGGGTCAGTTTTGGCTACTTTTTGGCTGGATTTTGGGGATTTGGGGTCTTTTGGGACAGTTATGGCTATATTTTGGAAGGCCACAATTAGTTTTGGGTGAGTTTTGGCCTCTCTTTGGGTCACTTTTGGCTACTTTTTGGGCTCTCTTTGGGTCGGTTTTGGCTACTTTTTGGCTGGATTTTGGTTGGATTTTGGGGATTTGGGGCTCTTTTGGGGCAGCTATGGCTGTATTTTGGAAGGCCACAATTAGTTTTGGGTGAGTTTTGGCCTCCTTTTGGTTTGTTTTTGGCTTGCCTATTTTGGGCCATTTAGGGCCCGGAAGCCTGGCCATAATCTTGCCAAAATGACCAGCCAGATTTGGGCCAAAAGGATGCCAAAAGGTTTTTGCTATCTGGGCGTGTTGTTGTTGCCACCAGGTAGGTTTGTCTGTCGTAAATCTACTTGTGCGCATGCGCTGGTGCAACAACATGATTGGCCTAGTTCAGCTCTGGCAACGCAGGTGATTGGCTGCTGGTGAAAAGGGGCGGGACATGCGCCATCTTTGGCGTCGCAGCTTTCCCCATTCAAAACGGGCAGAGTGGTCTGTCTCCTCATATTAGAACGTCTCTGTTATAACTAACATTATACAACAGTTAGTTCCGACCGGTCCCAACCGAGTAATTTGATTGGACAACGAGACATTCCACAGCACTGGGACTTTTCACAGACATAATCACTCCGCTGTTCAGCTGGACAGGAGCTAGGTCAGAGCCACGCTCCCCATACAGGAACTGCCCCATCTCTGCTGCTACTGCTGCTGTTGCTGCTGCTGTTCTGCTGGTGCTGCTGCTGCTGCTGCTACAGTTATAAACGGACCTGAACATTAAAACCTGGACCTGACCTGGTCCGTCTAATTGGCGATAAATCTCTACTAAACCCGGCTGGGGAAAAAATCGCCGCGGGGGCAACTACGTTTTGACGGTGATGTGTTTTGATATTAGCATTAGCTGTTGTTAGCCACGTAGCTCAGCTACTTAGCTTCAACTGTGTTTATATTGATTACATAGATGATAAACAAATGTAATACGGTATCGATAACGTCTCTGTATGTCTTCACGCTGGTCGGGCTCAGAACCAGAACCAGCACTGGCAGCAGCTCGGTGGAAAAGCTTGTAGCTTAGCAAGCTAGTTTAATGTTTATGTGTTGCCTGGCAACAGCCTTGCCTCCCTTCCAGTTGCGGAACTATTTCTGTTGGCGGAGCCAAATAAATGATTAAATAAACAAACAAATCATAATCTCTTGTAGTGTATTACTGTTCTAAAATGCGCTCGTAGCACTGTTGTATAAAAGCAATATCACACGAGAGGGAGTGCTGTTGTACTGTATATCAGCACGGTGTGATTATCTGCGGCACTCGGCCTGCGGCCTCGTGCCTACGACCAAATCACAGCCGTGCTGATATACAGTACAACAGCACTCCCTCTCGTGTGATATTGCTTAAAGGGGAACTAAACCCCTCAGTTTTGGATGACGTGCTCTAAGCTTGAAATTCAAAAAATGCCTTGATTATGGGCGGGGCTCCAGGAGCACTCTCCGATCCCCCCTCCCCTGCGCCCCATTCACACCCGCGAAATCACACAAAAGAGAAAAAAAAAGTAATAAACACACATCGACACTTCTGCTAGTGCTAACGAGCTACTAACGAGCGACTCTAACAGCACTAGTAGCGTGGACACTACTAGGAGCCCTGACACAGTGCATCTACAGCTGATCCGCCGGCTCGTTAGCTCGTTAACGGCTCGTTAGCGGCTCGTTAGCGCCGGCGGCCGGCCGCACTAACGATTCCCGTTCAGGCAGCTGTTAGCAGCCGTTAGCCGCAGCAGAGCAGCTAGAGTGCCTAGCAACCATTAGCGGCAGGCAGCAGCCGGTGCTGATTGGTCGGGGAGCTGGTGGCCGATGACAAAAGCTGCCTCCAAAACGTCATCTGCCTCCATCTCAGCCAATAGAAAAATTTGATTGTAATAGCCGTGTTTCAACCCATAGAGGGCAGTCACACTGCATTTTTACTACAAAATACACCAAATTGAAATATTTTGACTAAAGTGTCAAAAGTTGGACCAGAATCAACTGACAACACTACCTTATACCCAAATGTTTTCAGCAGAAAAAAGTGGTTTGGGGGTTTAGTTCCTCTTTAATTAAATTTGACTCCGTAGTCTGAAAATATGTTGAGCAGCTCCTGAAACCCAGCACTAGTAGGAGAAATGATTGCCAAATTATCAGGATACTATTGATTAACAATAGTATTTCCTCTCCTCTATGGAACAAGGTAATTTTTTATTTATTTTTTGTTTTTGTTTTGAGCACCTGCCCCCCCAAAGGTCTCTGCACAGGCCTGCCTTTAATTGATAAGATAGTTGAGAGACAGGAAATGGGGAGGCAGAGGGGGAACGACATGCAGCAAAGGGCCACCGGGTTCAGGATTCGAACTGGGGCCGGCTGCAGTGCGGACTGTAGCCTCTGCACATGGGGCACCTGCTCAACACACTGAGCTATATGGTGCCCCTAGTTTGCCTTTCTTCCTGTGCTCTCTACTTTTCTGTCTCTCCCCATCAGGCTGCATGAATGATGAGGTAATGATACAGAGACAAGAAGGATGTGTAGGTTCTCGTGCAAGGTAGGTTAAGTGTTGGAGAAAAGCATAAACATTTGGAGCCGTGTCTTGTCAAAATTGAGTCAAAATCAATATGACTGAACTGTATATGAAAGGCTATAGAGCTTTTAATTTGATTTTTAATTTGTGGTTACACGGCACAGCAGGTCTCTTTTTTTTTTTTTTTTTTCAAAAGCGACTTTTTCCGATGTTGTTACAGACCCTTCTGGTTTGGAGACTCCGGCGTGAAAGCACGTATCACCGCTGTTTTCGGGTTATTAGCGATTAGCGGGTGCTGCCCTGAGCTCCGGTCCCGTTCCGAAGTACTCACCGGCGGTCAGTCTCACAGTGTTACGGAGCAGATCCATGATAGTCCCCGCTGCAGTCAGAGACCCACACCGCTCCACACCGTGGACCCCCTCCCATCTTACACGGCCTGAGCTCAGTCACTCACCCACCTCATATACTGTGTTTATTGATGATAAACGGGCGTAGGCTACTGGTAATAACAGTAAAACCAGACTGGCGTGTTGAATCTCGGACCCAACACAGCCGGACTCAGAGCATTTCTCAACCCAGCCGCGGGCAAAAAACACTGGTTTGAGATAACTGTTAACATTAATCAACGTTCATAAACTGTGTGTGATGTGTGTGTGAGTGACTATGGCGGAACATGTCTGACAGATGGATGGAGCTTGACCACATGAAATTACAGTGATCCGATTGGCCAAACCACCTCCGGAGGTGGTGATGGACGCGTTGTGACCAGTGTAAATGGTGATGTGTTCTGTACCCGCATGTACGACTAAGCGCCATGGGTGTTTTTTTTTTCTGATTAATTAACGAGACTCGTTTGGGTCCGCCATAGTCTCTCACAGAAAATAATCTTATTGTTACGTTTTTTTAACACTGTTTCACCGTCTCTAATCTCTGTCAGTCAGCCCCTCCTCCTGCTGGACTCGGTCTCTCTCTAACGTGCATGCACACACACACACACGTGCGCTATATTGCAGGCTACAGTAGCCTATTCAAATTACCCCGCAATCTCTTTTTTCTTTTTTTAATTTAAAATAACAAGCGCTACAATGCAGCACAGCAACTTCACGTTGGAGACTTTTGGAATAACTTGTATAGCGTTTTTATGCATAGAAAACCTTGTTTTCCCAGTTTGAGACCCCCCAAAATAAACTGTGACTTATATTCCAAATTTTACGGTAAAACCTTGTTTTCAAATAGTCTGTTTTACATTTAATCAGACAAAAGGAAGGGAATATGACAATTGTTTAGGCTATTGTAGATATTTATTTCAGGTTTGACTAGTTTTGGCTGAGGCGGTTTTTCTTTTCCTCTCTCTACTCATTCATTTCCTAACACATGACAGTTAAGGCCCAAATTGATAATTTGTCACTTGTTTGTATCAGGATGCAGCAGCTGAGAGCAGACTTTCCTGAGTGGAAAATCTGATGCTAAAACCAGCAGAATATTCCCACTCTGTATCTGTGTGATTTAGGACACAGCAGCAGAGAGCAGACTCTCCTGAACCCAGCTGTGTGTCCATGAAAAGTGACTTCTCTATGGATCGACCTATTGACCTTAAAGGTGAACAACCTACTGATGGAAGGTAAGAACTGCAAACTGGGGGGGGGCTACATGGGGCTCTCTGAAGTAATTCAAATCCAGTTTTTCCACAGAGTCCAGCAGAAGATCTCAGAGGTCCACAGTGATCTGTCTGAACGGCAGCATCAACCAGACCTGGACTCCATATTTATGGTCTGTACATGTACAATCACACAATTACTGTTGAACTACATCAGGGCTATTCAACTATATTTTTGTGGAGGCCAATTTTGTTGGAGGGCTGTGGCCCGGGGGCCGGTCATTCTTCTGAGCTATCTTCTGTTACCGTTTCATCGACAGCGGTGTTGGACAAATTACTCTTGAAAAGTAATTAGATTACTGGTGGTACTGATTGAAGTAGGCTACAGTTACAGTTCCTTCTTATTACTTTATTTCAAAGGTAATTAGTTAGATTACTAGTTACAGTAGGGTAGCCTACTAGTTACGCCATCCCCTAAAAATAGCTAAATAAATAGGCAAAAAAAAAAAAAACTCTAGCAGGTTGACACTGTGTAGCCCAGGACTGATGCTTAAGTTTGGGAGAGAGGAGAAGAGAGACTGGGCTGAGACTGGGGGGAAGCGGGGGAGCGGAGGTGGGGGGTGGGGGGTGGGGGGTGTGGGGTGGCGAGCAATCGGACCGTATGAGTTTCGCTTTTACCGCGCACTGCTGTCATGCGTGTGTGTGTGTGTGAACGCCAATAATGGAGAAAGAGCGCTATGCGGACTTTAATGAATGGAACGATATTGCGAGCCAAAAGCCGAAAAATCTATTCCTGACGGACGTAATTTATTTATATATAAATAAATGAACGTATAGGAAACACTCATGTGGTGTGGGAGGATCGCGGAGGTGAGGCGGGGAGGAGGATGTGTAGTGTGTGTGAGAGGAGCTGAGAGGACCATGGAGATCAAGGGGAGCGGACAAACTTTGAAAGCGACATGTTTACACTTCTGGCCAGACTCTTTCTGGTCTGCTGTCGCCAGTGTGTCGTGGATGTATCGTTTAGGAGCGTCAAATATTTCTTTTGGCAAATATATTGCACAATTTCTTTGCTCCTCACATTTAATGTTGGGTTTTATGAAAAAAAAAAATGCACGGACCGTTTTTATTTTTCGTATTCTTATGATAATGATTATTCTTTTTATTATTATTGGTTGATGGGCCGGGGGCCGGTCCAATTGACTGGCGGGCCGGATCTGGCCCGCGGGCCGCTAGTTGAATAGCCCTGAACTACATCAACCACAGATTAAATGTTGAACTTCCATTTGGTTCCTAACAGTCTCCATGTTGCTCTGTTCAGACCACAGTGTTTCCTCTAGGATTTTTTTAAGTAGTGGCAGAGCGCCCCCCCTCTCTTTCCACCCAATCAACATCTTTTTTTCTTCCTTTTTTGTTACCGCAACATACGGTTCACGTCATGATAACTTCTGTATCTAACCACCGTATTCAAACTTCCACTGTCCATAGTTGTCTTTGTTTGATAGCCTACTTCAAGAGACTTTTGGTTAAAGCAGAAGTAAGTGATCCGGTCGATGGAGTTAGCAGTCCCCGCCCTCGTCATGGATCTATTGGTCCTCGTCCCTACGTCACCACATTTCACGCGCATCCCTTGGCTGCACACACAGCCCTTCATGCCGTTCTCTCTCCTCATTGGATAAAGGTTGTAGGATACAAGGAAGTATACAAGAAGTTTTCTCCTCAGCTTACAGCAAAGCAGAGTGACTGACAGACCCGTGTTTCAGACCAAACACTCTATGTAAGTGATTGCTGTCGGAAGATATAACTATTTAAGGCTTATATTAACACAAACATTCCGCTTACTTCTGCTTTAAGTAACCATGGACAGCTCCTACACAGGATCGTTCTGCTGTGTCGTCGTTGTCGCCGCCGTCACCCCCCCGTGCGCGCGCGTGCGAAACCCGCGACACGCACGTTATGGCGCAGATGTCCTGATGGGCTACAGTAGCCTGATGATCATCAGTGTTGATTATTTATAAGCTTTAGGGGACTGAGACACTCAGTTTTTTTTTTTTTTTTGGTTTTCCACTAGCACTCGAGCGCGACGTCCGACAGGAGAATCAAACCCGCTAATTTTAAAAACACACCGGCAACAGCGACCACTGATCTGTAGCCTACTGAGACTGTTGTTAGCCTATTCTGTCACCTGAGTTAAAACACGCTGTGGTCCGTCATCTAGGTGCAGACGAGGTGCAAAGAGCAAGATAGTTATCTGTAGTTCACCTTACTCTACAGTATCCGACCCAGTGCAGGACTCTGCTGTGCGGTGGTGGTGGAGTATTTGCGACAATCAAAAAAAAAAAAAAAATGAAAGAGAGAGAGAAATTTGAAGGAGCGGCAGCTAGGATTTAGGAATGGCGGGCCGCCACTCCTAAATAAATGTAGAGGAAACACTGGACCAGCAGACCTTCAGACTGACACATGGATCACTTCAGTTTAAATTAAATGATCAGTTTGTCATCTGTTCCAGCTGCTGGAGGAGAACATCATCACTTTTGTGAAGAACGAGCTGAAGAGAGTCCAGAGGCTCCTGAGACCAGATTACCCAGAATGCTTAGAGACTCAGGGGGATGATGAGAAGATGGTGGATGGTGAGGATGAAGAGCAAAAGAGGAGCAACAGAGAGACATTTCTGAAGGTCACACTGAACTTCCTGAGGAGAATGAAGCAGGAGGAGCTGGCTGACTGTCTGCAGAGCAGTAAGAGAAATTAGACATTTACTAGCAACTGAAGAAAGGGAGGGGGAAATTATAGACTCTGCTCTATGTTTCAAATATTTACATCATGGTTAACATATTTGTTGTTTGTTCATTTAGAAAGTCATGCTACAATTTGCCAACGAAAACTCAAGTCTCACCACAGGAAAAAGTTCCAGTGTGTGTTTGAGGGGATCTCGAAAGCAGGAAACCCAACTCTTCTGAATCAGATCTACACAGAGCTCTACATCACAGAGGGAGGGACTGGAGGGGTAAATGATGAACATGAGGTCAGACAGATTGAAACAGCGTCCAGGAGACAAGACAGACCAGAAACAACCATCAGACAAGAAGACATCTTTAAAGCCTCACCTGGAAGAGATGAACCAATCAGAACAGTGATGACAAAGGGAGTGGCTGGCATTGGGAAAACAGTCTTAACACAGAAGTTCACTCTGGACTGGGCTGAAGACAAAGCCAACCAGGACATAGACTTCACATTTCCATTTACTTTCAGAGAGCTGAATGTGCTGAAACAGAAAAAGTTCAGCTTGGTGGAACTTGTTCATCACTTCTTCACTGAAACCAAAGAAGCAGGAATCTGCAGCTTTGATCAGTTCCAGGTCGTCTTCATCTTTGACGGTCTGGACGAGTGTCGACTTCCTCTGGACTTCCACAACACTGAGATCCTGACTGATGTGACAGAGTCCACCTCAGTCAACGTGCTGCTGACCAACCTCATCAGCGGGAAACTGCTTCCCTCTGCTCGCCTCTGGATAACCACACGACCTGCAGCAGCCAATCAGATCCCTCCTGAGTGTGTTGACATGGTGACAGAGGTCAGAGGGTTCACTGGCCCACAGAAAGAGGAGTACTTCAGGAAGCGGTTCAGAGATGAGGAGCAGGCCAGAAAGATCATCTCCCACATCAAGACATCACGAAGCCTCCACATCATGTGCCACATCCCAGTCTTCTGCTGGATCACTGCTACAGTTCTGAAGGAGGGGTTGAAGACCAGAGAGGGAGGAGAGCTGCCCAAGACCCTGACTGAGATGTACATCCACTTCCTGGTGGTTCAGTCCAAAGTGAAGAACATCAAGAATGATGGAGGGGCTGAGACAGATCCACACTGGAGTCCAGAGAGCAAGAAGATGATTAAGTCTCTGGGGAAACTGGCTTTTGAGCAGCTGCAGAAAGGAAACCTGATCTTCTATGAATCAGACCTGAGAGAGTGTGGCATCGATATCAGAGCAGCATCAGTGTACTCAGGAGTGTTCACACAGATCTTTAAAGAGGAGAGCGGCCTGTACCAGGACAAGGTGTTCTGCTTCGTCCATCTGAGTGTTCAGGAGTTTCTGGCTGCTCTTCATGTTCATCTGACCTTCATCAAATCTGGAGTCAGTCTGCTGTCAGAAGAACAATCAGCCTCCCTGTGGTCAAGACTGTTCAAAGACAAACTGGAACCAACACTCTTCTACCAGAGTGCTGTGGACAAGGCCTTACAGAGTCCAAATGGACAACTGGACTTGCTCCTCCGCTTCCTCCTGGGTCTTTCACTGGAGACCAATCAGACGCTCCTACTAGGTCTAATATCACAGACAGGAAGTAACCCACAGACCAAAAATGAAACAGCCCAGTACATCAAGAAGAAGATCAGTGATAATCTGTCTCCAGAGAGAAGCATCAATCTGTTCCACTGTCTGAATGAACTGAATGATCGTTCTCTAGTGGAGGAGATCCAACAGTCCCTGAGATCAGGACGTCTCTCCACAGATGAACTGTCTCCTGCTCAATGGTCAGCTCTGGTCTTCATCTTACTGTCATCAGAAAAAGATCTGGATGAGTTTGACCTGAAGAAATACTCTGGTTCAGAGGAAGCTCTTCTGAGGCTGCTGCCAGTGGTCAAAGCCTCCAACAAAGCTCTGTATGTGCACATACATACATCTGGATTAAATGTGTTGTTTTCTTTTGTCAAAACTAAAAAAACACATTTCCCTTTTGTTTTGTCTACTTTTTAGACTGAGTGGCTGTCACCTCTCAGAGAGAAGCTGTGAAGCTCTGTCTTCAGTCCTCAGCTCCCAGTCCTCTATTCTGAGAGAACTGGATCTGAGTAAGAACGACCTAAAGGATTCAGGAGTGAAGCTGTTGTCTGTTGGGCTGGAGAGTCCACACTGTAAACTGGAAACTCTTAGGTTTGTGTTTGTTTTGCATTTACAGTAAAACCCAGACTTGTATTTAACAAAATAATATTTTGGGGGGAAATGCCCTTCAGATTTCAGTTTGCTTCTCTCTGAAATAGTGTATTCTTAGGTGTTTGATTGACATTGATTATTTGATTTTATCACTTTCGTCATGTTTTGTATTATAAGGGTGGTCAGATAGATAGATAGATAGATAGATAGATAGATAGATAGATAGATAGATAGATAGATAGATAGATAGATAGATAGATAGATAGATAGATTCATAATTGCCCTGAGTCTGGTCAGTGTCCTCTGCTCCGTCACCTCCTCAACATAGTCCAGCTTTAGGTCCACCACGGAGCCTGCCTTTTTGATGAGCTTGTTCAGCCTCTGGATGTTGCCTCTTACTGCCGCCTCAACAGGCCATGGCAAAGAACAGCACACTAGCCACTACAGAGCTGTAAAATATCTGTAGGAGCTTGGTGCAGATGTTAAATGATGTCAACCTTTGCAGGAAGTAGAGCCTGCTCTGGCCCTTCTTGTAGAGGTGATCAGTGTTCAGTGATCAGTCAGTTTATTGTCCACTATCAATCACGAGATATTTGTAGGGGGGCACTATCTCGACTGCCTCACCCTCAATGCAGACGGAGAGTGGGGTGGGGGGCTGGTGTCCAAAACAATCTCCTTTGTTTTGGAGGTGTTCAGGAGCAGCTGGTTCTTCTGGCACCACCCCACGAAGTCGCTCACCAGACTCACACAAAACTAACAGGGTTACATTTTCTAAAAAAAAAAAAAAAAGAATAAGGAAAGCCACAGAGCAAATCAGACACGTGTGTCTTTTCAGTCTGTCAGGTTGTCTGGTCACAGAGGAAGGCTGTTCTTCTCTGACTTCAGCCCTGAGGTCCAACCCCTCCCATCTGAGAGAGCTGGACCTGAGCTACAATGATCCAGAAGACTCAGGAGTGAAGCTGCTGTCTGCTGGACTGGAGGATTCACACTGTACACTGGAATACCTCAGGTCTTATTTAGTTGTGTTGTGTTGAAGATCTTGACCTCTATTTGCAATATTTAGAAATCTGTGAATTTATTTTCTTATAATTCTTCTCCAGACTGAGTGGCTGTAACCTCTCCAAGAGAAGCTGTGAAGCTGTGTCCTCAGTCCTCAGCTCCCAGTCCTCTAGTCTGAGAGAACTGGACCTGAGTAACAACGACCTGCAGGATTCAGGAGTGAAGCTGCTGTCTGTTGGACTGAAGAGTTCACATTGTAAACTGGAAACTCTATGGTTTGGTTTTATCTTGCATTTAAATCCCAGACTTTTATTTAACAACACCGGTATTAGATTTTTTTCCCCCCCTGTAAATGCCCTTCAGACTTCAGTTTGCTCCAGTCTGAAACAGTCAAAATCAGGGACTTTTCAATGTGACTGTTTTCCTAAGTGTTCTTAAGTGCATGATTGAGATTGATTGATTATTTGTAGGGCTGCCCCCGACCAAAGATTTTGTTGGTCGACCAGTAGTCGTCACTTATGGCGATTAGTCGACTAATCGACCCCCCACCTTGAGGGGAAAAAAAAAATAATAACAATAATAAATTTTTTTTTTTTTTTTTGCCCGCGGTCAGGTTGAGAATTAATTAATTAATGCTCGTGACTCCGGCCGTGTTGGGTCCGAGATTCAACAACAAGCCGGTCGGGTTTCACCGTTATTACCGGCAGAATGCCCATTTATCACCGATAAACACAGTAGATGAGGAGGGTAAAAAGTTACTGAGCTCAGGCTGTGTGACGGGGGTGCGGGGGTCGGGGTCCGCGGCGTGGAGCGGTGCGGGCATAGACATATGTCTATGGGTGCGGGTCTCTGACTGCAGCGGGGACTATCATGGATCCGCTCCGTGACACTGACCGCCGGTGAGCGCTGTGGGACGGGACCGGCGCTCAGACAGCACCCGCTAATGGTGACAGCGGTGATACGAGAGAGACTGCCGTGCCGTGTAAAAAAACAACAACAAAAAAAAGTGTCACGTCACGACTTCCTGTATCTGGCCCTTCAAAATAAAAGCCCCATAACCTTTCATATACAGTTCAGTCATTGATGTTGGCTTAATTTTGACAAGACACGGCTCCAAATGTTTTTTCTTTTTTTCCTGCGACCAATCGACCAATGAAATTTTGGTCGGCTAATGATTTTTTGGTCGACCAGTGCCTGGTCGACTATTTGGGGGCAGCCCTAATTATTTGATTTAATCACTTTCATCATGTTTTGCATTTTAAGGGTGGTCACACAAAACTAACTTGGTTACATTTTCTAAAAAAAAAAAGTAAAGCCACAGAGCAAATCAGATACATGTGTGCATAGGCGGCGCTAGGGCAGAAGGAATGGGGAAGCTACGGGACAAAAAAAAAAAAGAAAAAGAAAAAAGAAAGTCTACAGCTGTTGCTGTTATTGTTTTTAACAAAGACAAAAACCGCGCTTGATTACTGAAAGGCAAAGCCACAAATAAGGACGCACTCACACGGGCCAGTTGTTCCGTGCTGAAGCCCGAATGCCCCCTCCCCTCTCCCCCGCTGGCCCGCACTCACACCACCTCCAACCCAAGCTGCTCAAGCACGGTTGCCTCCGTTGATATAGAGGGATTATTTGTTTGCCAACACGGCGGATGTGCACTTTAACCTGACTGCAGAAAGAACGGAGCCTTTTAACACCAGCGGTGATGAGGCGCTGACAACAATATAGGTGGTTGTGTCCACACACCCGTACTGGTTTATGTGACTTAAGGTGACATTTCGGCGCAGGAGGGAGTGGGAGCCTGGATGCGAGCCAATCTCCTTCAACCATGCACGGAAAAGGGGAATGATAGGAAAGGTTTTTCTAATTTAATGAGAAACAATGCCCAGGTCAGCAATGCATGACAATAAACATGGTTCATTTGTCCCCTCAAGTTACATAAACCAACACAGCGTGGACACACACAACTCCGGTGACTCCGGTGACGTGTAGAAAAGCGAAAAAAGTGTTTCCATTACACTTTTGCGATACACGTTTGTATCGATACGTCTCAAAAACCACCTCATGAGAGCGTAAAAACTTTTTTGCGATATTTTTGAGTTTTTTCGAAATGTAGGTGTTTCCATTACAAGTTTTTAATTTCGATATTTAGGTTTTGCGCATTTCAAGGGGTAATGGAAACGCACCTATAATCTGCTGTGCCATTGTCCTCATCCAGTTGCGTAACTGCTGTATCGCTGAGAATGTGCACTCACACAGGTGTCCGTAGGTAGGCTGGTGACTGGAGGAGGGAGGCAGCAGGTGTCCGGGCGGTCGGGGCTGCTGTCTGGACGTAACTTATTCAAAAACCTTCTAATGTCCGTTTTACCGGGCTTTTTTCTTTTAATTTCGCTGGACTGTCAGTGACTAGCATAGCGAGGCAAAGGGGTAAGCTTCTACGCTGCGCGTTGTAGCTACGCCGTGTGTACATAATGACGCAGGTAACCAGTCAAATACCACTGAAATAAAAAATAAATAAACCATCGACATAATACTTTAAAAATGTGTGTTTTAATGTATTTCCCACCTCTTTCTAAAATATAATTTAAAAACAACAACGAAAAAAAAAACATAATTTTATTTTTTCATTTTATTATTTGTGATGATTTTATTTTATTTTCTGTGACAATCTAGGGGAAGCTAAGCTTCCCCTAGCCTATTGATAGCGCCGCCTATGCATGTGTGTCTTTTCAGTCTGTCAGGTTGTCTGGTCACAGAGGAAGGTTGTTCTTCTCTGGCCTCAGCTCTGAGCTCCAACCCCTCCTATCTGAGAGAGCTGGACCTGAGGTACAATCATCCAGGAGACTCAGGAGTGAAGCTGCTGTCTGCTGGACTTGGGGATCCTCACTGGAGACTGGACACTCTCAGGTATCGGACAGACAACAGCAGCTCTCACACTGTGGGCATGATTCACTAAGATCCCAGATTAGGGACGCTAAATTGGGGGCTCCTGCTAAAATTTTGCGTGTTTGATTAGTGCACGAAAAAAGGTAATCTACTAACCCACCAAATGACATCACACACAAACCACAGTATTTAAATGAGGGTTTTACGCATGGTAATTGTTTCCACTATGGAGAGTGGTCAGAGAGTTGGATGGCCGCAAAGAGAAAATAAAATTTGATTCTGATGGATTAATATAGAGCTCAGGTGGGACACATAAGCCACACTGGGATCTAAATGACCAGAGGGATCAAAGATGGGGTGAAGGCAGAAGTTCATAAATACGTATTTTTAAAGGGTCACTGTTCCTGTGTATCTACTTAATTAAATACAGTCTAATTACCTATGTAACAACAGGTAATACCATGTACTTATGTTGTAAATACATAGTGTATTTTGGTGTACTTACAGGTCCCTGGTACACTTGTAATAAGAAATGCTTGTTACAATACTTTGTCAAAGTGGCCTCTCTCTTTGGGGAAGGGGTACACCTGTAAGAAAAATGGGTGAAACCACAACCCATGTTGCCTGTGCAAACTTTTCCATCAATCTTCCTCCTGTCTCTTGAGTCTTGGAACATGTATGCTGTTTCACAATATAGTATATGTAACAGTTGTGTCAGTACACCGTTGTTACTCTTTGATACAGTGGAATGAGCACATTAAAATAAAGTGTACCTGCTGGGATACCTCAGTTCTTACACATTAACTGCAATAACCAGTGTCTTCAATAGTGTACCACAGGTGCTGTTATTCAATAGTGTACCACAGGTGCTGTTACACAACATAGTATATATAACAGTTGTGTTAGTACACACTAAGCACATTAAAATAAAGACTCAGTATTTAATTAGGTAGATACACAGGAACAGTGACCCCTTAAAATAAAGTGTTACCCGTATTTCACTGAAGTCGAATCACACCCGCATACAAATGAAAGCTTTCTTGTACCTTAGAATGAGTTGTTACAAGTCGTTACAAATACATAAGTGGGCGACGCACCGAACCGAGGCGGCCATGTCGCATCGCCATTTTTTACGTTGAGTGGCAGCGTGACCGTAGGTAACCACGGAAACTCACCGGAGCTGTCGGCTCGGGGAGATAGTTTTCCAGGTAGCGCCTGTTAAAACTGTCACCACTGTGTAGTGTGAGGAAGGACAGAGGCACTGATGTTGCAATCAGGTGCAGTCAGGCAGACGGCCGTCGGAAAACTAACCGGATGTCATTTTACTCCACCAGAGAAAGACGGTAAAACGTAGGTCAGGTAAACAATGCGACATCACCATGACAACATATTGTCAACGCCTGTATTGTTTTGCCTCGTGCTGGTGGACCACTTGTTTACATAGATGCTTGTTTATCCTGTTACATGCAGCGTCTGTTGTCTGCCTGACGTCTGCCCAATTTCACGTGAATGCAACATCAAGAATATGTTCCGATATGACTTGCCTTTCAAACGTGCTAAATAAAGATACAAACACTGCCACTGCACTCTGTTTCAGGTGTGGTGAATCACATTTTGTGTGCTAAATAAATTTATTCACATCTACTCCTCCCAATATTTGCATGTTCTGCCAGAAATGCCCATATTTGCATATTCATCAAGGCATGAACGCATACTTTTTTGCCCGTTTGAGAGACGCAATCCTCAGTGCACCCGGTTAGTGGATCAGCTTCAACATGTGTTTGCATGTGCAATCAA
Source organism: Trachurus trachurus (assembly GCF_905171665.1). NCBI lineage: Eukaryota > Metazoa > Chordata > Actinopteri > Carangiformes > Carangidae > Trachurus > Trachurus trachurus. The sequence goes on from NC_139910.1 coordinate 4,674,249, forward strand.
GTTTGCACATGTTTTTATACAAGCAAACCTTTAGTAAATCAGGCCCTGTGTCTCTGTCTCTCTGACCAACTGAGGAACTCTGCTTCGTGTTTCATGGTGGATGAGTGAAGGTGGATCTAGTTTATCCTGACTTTGTTTCCTCCTCCAGGATGGACCATTGTGGACCTCAGAGACTGACAACTGGTCTCAACAAATGTGAGTGTTTAAATTTGATTCATGAGAACACATCTGCACATGGTACACTAGTACCCCATTTGCTATTGTACACCATGCCTTTTCTAGTGTGCTTATCAAAATGACCAAAACAGGTAGCACATCACAAGCAAGTAAGGAAGTTTTGCTTGTTTTAAAGGGACAACAAGGAGTTTTGGAAAGCAAAGTGTTCTAATACTACATTTACCATGAGCCTCCGCGCGCGCACGGTGAAATTCTTGGACCGGCACAAGACGGACGTCTTGCCAAGAATGTTTTCATTCATCAAGAATTAAAGTCAGAGGTTCGAAGACGATCAGATACCGCCGTAGTTCCGACCATAAACGGCGATTCGGCGGCGTTATTCTCATGACCCGCCGGGCAGCGTCCGCGAAACTTAAAGTAAAGAAACGCTGGTCGGCTTGCCCAGCATTTCCACCACTAATAATAATAACAAAATAATGATAGAGACAAAATGATATATATTGATCGAAAATTGACCCATTAACAAGTGTGGGTAACGTAGATTCATCCATATTAATATGAGACTTTTTTATTGTCACAGAATTTTTCGTTCTGCCGCTGGAGAAACTCCTCGTTGTCCCTTTAGGTGTATTTTTCAATTTTATATTGTATGCAGTAAGTCATTTCTCAGTTGTATACATCAAATGCAAGTTTGATTGTTTCACTTTCATAATTGTCAGTGAAGTTGTTGATAAATGAACAGATGATAAACCTCAGCTGTGTTGTGTCTTGTTCTCTCCATCAGACGTCTGTGAACTGGAACTTGACATGAACACAGTGAACAAACACCTCAAACTGTCTCACAACAACAGGAAGGTGACATGGGTACAGAGATACCAGTCATATCTTGATCATCCAGAAAGATTTGACTTTTGGCTTCAGCTTCTGTGTAGAAATGATCTGACTGGTCGCTGTTACTGGGAGGTCGAGTGGAATGGAGATGTTGATATATCAGTGAGTTACAGAGGAATCAGAAGGAAAGGAAACAGTAGCAACTGTGTGTTTGGAGGAAATGATCAGTCCTGGAGTCTGTTCTGCTCTCATCGTTATGGCTACTCTTTCAGGCACAACAACAGAGAAACTTCCATCTCCTCCTCCTGTGTCTCTAACAGAGTAGCAGTGTATGTGGACTGTCCTGCTGGCACTCTGTCCTTCTACAGAGTCTACTTTGGCAGACTGATCCACCTCCACACCTTCAACACCACATTCACTGAACCTCTGTATCCTGGGTTAAGGGTATTTGCTGGTTCCTCAGTGTCTCTGTGTCCTCTGTAGGACTAAGCCTTTCTAGCCTGGGTGAACCCAGACAAACTGGAGAAGTAGCTGTTGGGGGCATGATGATGTGACTTGATGACAGAGAAGCAGCGTCTAGCAGTTTTTGTTTATATGCAGCATGGCGACCAGCAAAGAGCTGTCACTTTGATTTTGAGAGACTGTAGCAAAAAGTGAGCAAAAAAAGTGTTAGAAGCCCTTCTCAAGCCTGTGAGAAAAGCCACAGTGAGGACTGTTAACTCACCATGGTTGGACAGAGAAACAAAAGAACATATGATTGAAAGAGATCAGGCAAAACAGATTGCTTTATCATCTGGTATTAAATCAGACTGGCAAATTTATTGTAAATTAAGAAATTTTGTTACAAAGTTAAATAGGAGGAGAAAAAAAGAATATTATGATAACATAGTTCAGGAAATGAAGCACGATAGTAAAAGATTATGGAGTACACTAAATGTTTTAGTTAAGGGCCACACCAAGTCTTCACCATCTTACTTAGAAACTGGAGGAGAGTTCTTGACCAAACCCAAGGACATTGCTAATCATTTGAATAATTATTTCATTAATAAAATCGATAAGTTAAAAAGTACTGTACAGCATAATGATACTGACCTTGCAGATAGACTAATTAACCAAAGTATGGAAGGTAAAGAATGTATTTTTGATTTCAAGACTGTTACAGTTTCTAAAGTTGAGTTATTATTAATGAATTGTAAGAATAAGTCACCTGGGGTTGATTTTCTTGATGGAAGGTTATTGAAACCTATTGTTGGTATTGTGGCCCCAGTGGTAACACATATAATTAATTTATGTTTGACTAAAAATATATGGCTACAAGGATGGAAAATTGCAAAAATAATACCAATTCCTAAAAACAAAAAGTTGCAGTTTTCTGAGTCAAATAGTCGACCTATCAGTTTATTGCCAATTTTGAGTAAAATCATGGAAAAAATTGTGTATGAGCAAATTCAGTCATATTTTTCTAATAATTATTTATTTACAGATTTTCAGCATGCTTACAGGGAAAAATATTCTACAACAACAGCTATGACACAAATGTTAGATGACTGGTGCAATGAAATCTCGCAGAAGAAAATGATAGGAGCTGTCTTCCTGGATTTTTCGGCAGCGTTTGATATTCTAGATCATGAATTATTATTGGCAAAACTGAAACATTATGGGTTTTCATCATCAGCTTTGTTAATTATTAAAAGTTATTTGAGTGAGAGATGGCAAATGGTTTATTTTAATGGCAGTGAGTCAGATTTAAAACAAGTAAAACAGGGAGTACCCCAAGGAAGTTGCCTTGGACCTCTTTTATACTCAATCTTCACCAATGATTTTCCCTTGGCATTAAAAACAGCTCGCATGACAATGTATGCCGATGATACGACAATTTACTTAGCTGAAAGAACTATTGATGGATTAAATAGACATTTAAATGAAGAAATGAAGTTGGTTTCTGAGTGGGTTAACTGTAATGGATTAATTTTGAATGTGTCAAAAACAACTAGTATGGTTATTGGATCAAACTATTCACTGCGTTCAAAACCCAGAGCTTAATGTGATGATCAATAACAAATTAATTAAACATGTGAAAGAGGTAAAATTATTAGGAATCATCATAGATCGTACATTATCATGGGACATGCATATAAAGAGGATAATAACCAAAATTGGAAACATTCTTTCAATGATTAGGAGATGCTCTAAATATTTAACAACACAAATTACTAAACAAGTCATTCAAGCACTGGTTTTGTCGCATATGGATTATTGTACAGTTGTTTGGTCCAATACCTCACTAGCCAACATTAGAAAACTGCAACTTATACAAAATAAAGCAGCACGTGTTGCACTTATGTGTGGAATAAGGTCGAATATTTGTCAAATGCATGCCAGTCTCTGTTGGCTGGATGTTAAGCACAGATTGTCATATTTGTTGATGTTTTTTCTTAAAAATATAATAACAACTAAAATGCCATACATTTTGTATAGAAAATTGTCTTTTAGTTCAAACACACATAATTATTCAACTCGACATGCTGCTGGAGGTTATTTTATTTTACCCAGGGCACTCTCTCAAGGCACAGTATTATATCGAGCTATGAAGGAGTGGAATGCCCTTCCGAATTATGTTATACAACAAAGAAACATGGTTAGTTTTAAAATGAAATTAAGAGATTATTATTTTGATCGCAATTTTGACCATTAGTAGCCTATTTGTAAAACTGGGTCCTGGTATTCTTGTTGTGTAGTGATTCAATGTAGGAGCGGGTAACATATGTTAAGTGTTTGTCTTGGATGTTTGTTTTTTTTTCTTGTATTGAGTATGTGTTTTCTGTATGTATTTTTTTGTTTGTTTTATGTATTAATGTATTTTATGTGTTAATGGTTTGTATTTGTCATTTATTATGATGAAAAGACCCCAGGAAGAATAGCTGCTGCGTGGCAAAAGCTAATGGGGATCTAAATAAACTAAACTAAACTAAACTAAACTAAACTCAAGAGGGACATTGTCATTATCAGTTAGCTCCAACATCTGGATCGGGTCAGACTCACAGACTAAACATTCATTGTCTGATTTGATGAGCTTTTTTTTTTAAATTGTGCAAGATGAGTGATTAATAGACAACACATACAGTGGGTACTAGTTTCATTTGGACGGTTTCACGCGAGATTCACGCGTGAGTCACGGGAGGCTCACGCGAATTTTTTGTGGCGGAGTAATTGTGTTTTCACCAGAAGCTGCAATGTGCCCAAACAACCGCCAGGTGGCATCTGTGAGCAGCAGATCGCCTCTATAAGACAGCAATACGGAGCAGTGAACACAAATGGGGAATGCAATATAATAATAATACAGTATAGTTTTTCAATGAGAAAAATGTAACGACGGCAGCTACAGTATACGTCTCACTCTCTTTTATCGATCCTCTTGTCAGCTCCAAACACACCCATCTGCACCGCGATTACGGACCATAGCGTGGTTTTCCACACAGCAGTGAATTAACTCAGTGGGCTCTGCTGCCGGTGTGTTTTTAAAATGAGCCAACTACTGTACAGTAGTGTTCATTCCCCACCTTGTTTGAGTGAGAGTGTAGCTGGATGATTTCTCATGAATTAACGGGCAATAGCCTATGTCACTTTCGGGCTGGGCGATAAAACAGGATATCCTGAAATAACTTTCCCTCATAGAAATAGGCTACAAGATGTGTGGATATAGGTTTCATTCATCCATGTTTTGACAGACAACACAAACAACCAGTGGCAGGGACGGACTGGCCATAGGGCAATATGGGCAAATGCCACAGCAGCCGTGCTGATGTGACCGCAAAAAAAAGAAAGTCAGTCGGGGTCAGCTGGTTTACAGCCGGCCGGCTCTGAAACACTCGAGACACAATAACATTAGTAACGCAAGAAAGGGATAGTTCACTTAGTAGAGCAGCTCTCACTGTAAGCAAAGATTTTATTTCAGTCTGGGATCGAATCCCAGCGTGCAGTTTTAGTGAACAATGCATTTTCTCTTATCATCATTATTATGATCACTGATATAGCCTATATGTGCGGCTATATATAGCCTACCGTATGTGTGTGTTTGTGTAATGCAGGGGTGCTTTAAAAAAAACACAGTTGTCTGGACAGTAGGCATTTTTCTCACAACCGACCTCAAAAGCGAGGGCAGGTCCGCCGAAGCATCATTCCGGGTGTTGTCTTTGTTGCCGCTCCACAGAGAGCACATGGCTACTTAATTATGCACGTGCTGACCATATATGGTTGTGTGCTGAGGCATTCTGGGGGTGGAATATGAGGTGTGTTCATGCCCGCACCATTCTTGGGTCCGGTGTGATTTATCAATGGAATATTGCGGAGAGTTGTGCGTACGCACAGCTTGATCAGTGTTTCCCACAGAAAAAAAATAAATAAATAAATAAATGTGTCCACGTCTCACGTGTGTTTATATGCGGTGCGCCCGCACGCGAGAGAGGCGGCAGGTTGAGAGGCTGACTGGCGGAGATGAGAGATGGTGAAACGCATGGTTATTAAAAACACCATCTCCGATCTCTGCCTGCACATAGACAGACACAGGTTCACATACAGACAGGGGCGCACGGTAAATGCAGCTGCAGCGCTATTAAACTAGAGCAACAGCAACTCTCATATTTAAATTGTGTTTTATATTGATTTCATATATTTCACTGATTGCAATTAGGCTATAGAATGCTAGTGTGTGTTTTATTGAAAGCGAGGCTGGGTGAAAATCGCTACAGTGTGGTTTATATGCAGCGGTCTGTAGGACCAGCTTAACTCATTGAGTGCCGCGCTCCTTTCCAAAGTTTTAGTCAAGTGTACCGGCAATTTAGACCATTTTTGACGATTTTTGTAGAGCCACAGTGTATTCTATATTATTGCCACCAACACATACTGTAGCTCAATTGAAAGGTTTAACTTAATGCTTCAAGTGGCCACAAACCGTTTGTTTCTACGTGCCTCCGTTCCTGAGAAAAGTCAAGCTAAACATGGCTGGGTTTCACCAAAATCCCTCCTTTTTTTCTAGAAAAGGAGATAGAGCGTCTTTTATGAAAGGTGCGCTGTTTGTGTCTGTCGCTCTTCTGACACTCGCATTTCTGGATCAAAGGGCTCGTGTAAGATAAATATACACAACAATTGTTGTTCTATTCACAAAACCACCATCGGGGGCGGGGGGGGCGCCACTAAACAACAATAACACAGACGCACCGTGCCGTGTCACAGCTTCTCCCCGCGGAACGTGAGGGTCAGTCGGCCACCGCGGCTCGGGAAGACCGGTCCCGCCGGTGGTCGCGGTCCTTCTGTGGTACAGGTCGGTGATGCCGGTCTGCTTTGGCCCAGAGACCATCAGATTTTACCGCGGGAGGACTTTGGGGAGGACACGGTGTCGCTCCAGCTGAAGACCGGGCGGACTGTCGGCTGAGAGCTTCCTGTTTCTGCTCCGAGCAGCTCGAGCAGCTGGAGCAGCAGCGCAGGTGAGAGCAGAGCAGCTGCGCTGCATCTGCATGCAGAACTCGTTTGCAGAAGCCGAGTTATGATAAAAACTTCCAGATCATGAGCTTTCATGTGACTTTGATCGTCATCTATTTCAGTTCTCCTCGTCGTAGAGTCCCCAAATTTACATATAATGTGTATTAAAGTGTCTATTTTCATAATTAAAAAAAAAAGCAAAAAACGTAAAATTACGTTTTTGGCACTCAACGCATGGGAACGAAAAACGAGAAATTACGTGGTTGGCACTCAATGAGTTAATAGACACATCAGCGACACATTAGCACCTTCATTTATCTCTGATCAATAGGTGTGCTTGTGGATACTTACAGCCCTGCCCCCCACAGAACTTCACACAGCTGTTCAGTCAGCTTAGAAAAAACGGTTCTTACAGTAGCCTATAGCCTACCTCTCCTCACACTTTTCATAAGCCGGAGGACAAAACTGTAGGCTTCATTGTTTCGTTTAATTTCGTTAAGTGAAAATCATCTCTGAATTATGGAACTAAAAATAAAATAGGCCTATCTTTAAAAAAAAGATCCTATGATATTTAGCCTAATTGCATTATTTTTATTCAAATGTGACTGAGACCTTTATCTACCTAAACAGAGGGTAACATGAATAAATATCCTGTTTTGTATTTTTCTGGAAACTGTTACATTATGTAACGTGACCGCGGCACTCTCTCCCCCCTCTCTCCCTCCCGAATTGGGCATATTATGATAAATATAACTGTAGATGAAAACAATAATTGAAGAAAAAAATAAGCTATTGTCGGCCCGAGGTATAAATGCCCAGAAATCGAATGTTTCATTTGTGTAAGTTGTAAGCTTCAGAAACCATCACACATGGAAAAGTCACGGACTGAGAGACCTGTAGTTTTAATGTAAACAAAGTCATTTACGTAAGAAAAACACAAATGTCTGTGTGAGACCATCTGGGTGGTTCTAGTGTTAAAATTAGCCTAATGAAGAATGAAGAAAACACGTTACAAATTAACTATGACCGAATTGACAGCAGAAACAGTGTGCACTTATCTCAGGGAAATTTTAATCGAATGCAACTGTAACTTGTAATGCAAGAGGCTTCAGCCTCTTGGATTGATCATTGACATTGATCTGATTGACCGGCGTAGCGGTCCCTCTCTCCATCCACTCTCTAGCTCTCTCGACCACAGCTGCAAATTAAGTACCTATGGCCTATGAACAGCGCCACTCTCCATTGCAGCTACGTTGTGGTCAAACGTGGAATTACCCCAAAATCTTTTGAGCTGCATCTCAGTACGATGCTTCCACCTAGTGGCTACAGTGTGACCTACAATTTCACGCAACGCGTGAATCACGCGTTATGTGAGGGAAACGTCCAAATGAAACTAGTACCCACTGTATATGATACAGGACAGTAGAAACAAGAGGAGCAACAGAACCAGACAATATTTCAACAAAACAACATTAAACAACATTTTTGTGTGTGTATATAAAGGATGAGAAAGAAGAAGATGAAAAAAAACTGTTCACTCTTCATAATTCAATAAGCAGCTTCCAGCTCTGTTCACATTTTTACAGAAAATAAGCTTTTTGGGGCGAAAAATTGTGGATGCCCAGAGTGACTATATTTCTGAATCTTCATATCCAAATCACAACTTTCTTACTCATCATGACCAATATGTTTCTACAGTTCTGATGTCTTTGATGGTATCTGTTTGATTTCTGTTTCACTGTCCGTACATCATATAGTTACACAGCTTTGATAGGACATTACAGACACTGTCGGTGTGATAATGATTCAACCACTCATGCCTGTATTGTTTCCAGTCATGTGATTAAAGACTAACCTCACCCCTCCTGTAAATTTCACCTTGTTGTATAGATGCATCATTTACCACCATCTAGTGCAGGGGTGGCCAACCCGCGGCTCTCGAGCCACATGCGGCTCTTCGGCTGATTTCATGCGGCTCTTCATCATGCGGCTCTTCAGGAGCTTTCACATGACAAGCGTCAAAAATGCTTGGCTGGCGCTGCCATTCATTCCCCCTAGGTGGCGCGCTGACCGGGGGAGCCGGTTTGAATTGAAAAGAAGAAGAAGAATAATAACGTCTGATGTGATGTCAAACGCGCGAGATGATTTGAGTTGTAAATAATTTGTAAGTTCGCTCTCAAAATGGCAGGGAAAAAAAGCACAGCCAAACGAAAATATGAAGAAGAACACAGGACGTTTTTAACAGAGTGGGAGAGTTTATATTTTTTTGTTGAACGTAATGGCAAGCCATTCTGCCTTATATGTCAGGCATCATTGGCGCATTTCAAAGCTTCAAATCTTCAGCGTCACTTCAGCTCAATCCATCCTAACATCGACCAGGAATTTCCAAAAGGGACTGAACTTCGCAAGCAGAGGTTGGTCACTTTGAAAAGTCAGGCAGAAAAGCAGATGCAGTTTTTCCAAAAATTTACAAAACACTCAGAGACCATAACGCTTGCATCCTATCAGCTGGCTTGGAACATCGCACAGGCTAAAAAGCCATACAACGAAGGGGACTTCATTAAAAAATGCCTCATTAACGCTGTTGAAATCTTGTCTCCTGAAGACGACAAACTAAAACGAAGCATATCAGATGTCCAACTCTCCCGCCACACTGTTGAACGCAGAATATCGGACATTAACACTGCTATTGAATCACAATTGCACTCTGACCTTCAAGCATGTGAGTATTTTAGTGTGGCATTGGATGAGAGTTGTGACATACAAGACAAGCCTCAGTTGGCAATATTTGCACGGTCTGTGTCAAACGAATGTATGATCAAAGAAGAACTCCTTGATATTGTGCCATTAAAAGACAGAACCCGTGGCATAGATGTGAAAGAAACAATGATGGCTGCATTTGCAAAAGCAAACCTGCCCATAGCAAAACTAACTGCAATAGCCACGGATGGAGCGCCAGCCATGATCGGATCCGTGAAAGGGCTTGTGGGGCTGTGTAAAACTGACCAAACATTTCCCGACTTTTGGAATTTCCATTGCATCATCCACAGGGAGCAACTCGTGTCTAAATCATTGAATTTAGACAACGTCATGAAGCCTGTGATGGAAATCGTCAACTACATCCGCACACATGCGCTTAACCACAGGCAATTCAGGAATCTCATCGCGGAGCTGGACCAAGGGCTTCCAGGTGACCTGCCGCTGCACTGCACTGTGAGGTGGCTGTCAAAAGGCAAAGTACTCTCTCGCTTCTTTGAGCTTTTGGATGCCGTGAAACTGTTCATGGAAGAGAAGGGCAAGGACTATCCCGAGCTCTCGGACCTCGCGTGGATTATGGATCTGGCATTTTTGGTCGACATGCTGTGTCACTTGGACAGACTGAACCTGACCCTGCAGGGCAAGTTAAAAATGCTGCCTGACCTCGTGCAATGTGTGTTTGCGTTTATCAACAAACTGAAGCTGTTCAAGGCGCATATTCAAAAGGGAGATTTAACGCATTTTCCCACTCTGCTAAAAGCCAGTGAACAAGTCACCAGCGCCGCCCTGAAAAAGAAAAGAGACAGATATGCAACACTGGTTGAAAACCTGTGTAACCCACTAGTTACTATAGAGTTTGGACCAGAGACTAGGTTCGTAGAGGAGGGTTTAAAGAGGAAGTGACAGACACAATAAATAAATGGAGCCACGACGTATGCTTAAAGTAAGTTGACTGTATTAAACTGTATGAAAATAAAATAAAATAAAAATAAAATTCAGTGCAATGACATCTGATTGCTCAATATTTCACAGTCTCTCTTTAACATAAAACCAAATAAAAGTGTCCAATAGGAACCGTAACGTTCCTTTAAATGTTCCTTGAGTGTTCCTTTAATGTCCTTGAATGTTCGTGAATGTCCCTTTAATGTCTTTTAATGTTCTTGTTGTTAGTCAGCGCGCTTCAGTCAAATGTGTGTAAGTCAAGTCAGGGGAAAGTTCAAAGAGTCAGGGGTTCAAGAGTCAGATGTGTGTGTGGTGGTCCTACCACAGACACACTCAGTTAAGGTGAAGAAGGGCTGGATGTCCTCCTCGGCTCAGGTGCTGGTTCTCTGCTCCTTTGGGCAAGGAGAGTTTCACTGGCTCGCCATCTCCCTCAATCAGGAGAATCCAGATCCACATCAAAAGGTTCTCAAGGGTCTCAAAAAACCTAGCCTGTATAAAGACAGGGCTATCACTCAACACAGAATCATCAAACTTCTCTTATGGCCATATTCAATACATACTATAAATCTCAACACACTACTGGAACACAATAGTGATTAAATGAATTATCTTTTTAACTGTATAGTTCTCTTTTTATCTCAAGGTGAGTATTTTCACACATTTTTAATCATTTTTTAATCAACATGAATTATTTTTGCTTTTTAACCATTAATTATGATTATTTTAGCTTCTTTACCATGAATTATGATAATTTTAACTCAGTTTTCCATATGAAATATTGTTCACTTTAATCCTTTTTAACCATTTCACACATGTTCATTGAATTATGAACTGAAAATTAGCTAAATGCACCTTTACCACACATCACAATATCAATTCAGGCTTCAGAGTTTCTGCCTCTGTGATAAATTGACATGTTTAGCAGTATTTAACAGACACACACCCTAAACAGTGCATCTCAGAATGAATACACACACACACAGATAAATAAATAGCACACCTCATGTTTTCATCAGATTATCAGAGCAAAATATGCAGCTTTAACTCTTAAAACACACAGTAAACAGTAGCGGCAGGTCACGTTCATGAGTAAACAAGCTTTCTGCCCTCTCACAGACTGAATCACGATGTGGCTACTCGGTTAGCATGTGCTAGCACTAGTTAGCTCGAGCAACTCACCAAGTCTCTGCCGAAAACAATAACCCACAGGTCCTCGACCACCTCTCTGCTGCAGGTAGGTACACTCTCACGGGTTATTCTGTGCTGATAAGTGAGTTAACAACCGCCGTTTTCGTGACTTCTTAATGACTTTCTCTTCCGTGTTTCTCATCTGCTCGTACCGCTGCTCTCACTCTGCTGCTGTGACTCCGCACCGCTCTACTCTGTACTCTCACTCACGCACTGTAACTCTCGCGAGAAGAGGGTGGGACTACTTTTTCTTTCAAATCATGCATATAATACAACAAATAAAGGCTGAGTGTGTGCAAAATAATATTATTGACAGAATAATAAATTAAAGAGGGTTAATTAATAAAAAATAATGTTTTAAGGGAAACAACAATATTATCTGTTTTCTACTGGGTTACACCCTCCCCCTTTAATTCCCATGCACGTCCCGCTGCATGTTACTACTCTACAATAGGAGTGGTCATTTCAAAAGCTTGACTCTGGGACCAACTATTGTCAGTATTCAGGGAATCAATAAAAGCTTCACTTAATCCTTGGAATAGTGATCGAACGACTGTGACTAATGGGTTGCCTAACTGAGGATAGTCAAGTCTTTTTGATGGCTGACGAAGTCTCTCTGATCTCCGTATGGACTGAGTCAGGTCTGAGTCGTTACTTTGAGTCACAGTCACTGGTTGCTCATTAACCTGGTCTCTCATCTCTGTTTCAGCCACGTTTTGACTTTCTGTCTGCATGGAGCTCGTTCCAGGTAGGTCTGACCCATCTGCCAAGGTGTTTTCTGGCATGGATGGAGGCTGGTTAAAGAGGCTGTCTCCTGCCTCATGGTCAGTTTCCTCACTACCAGGCGGCTCATCTGCTGTGGTTCCATGTTCGACATTTGACTCATTTGTTTCACTTTCATTTTCTCTTTCAGGTGGTTCCGGGATGGGCTCTCCATCACTTGGCGTCTCCGTGGACGGATTTCCAGGTAAGTGTATTTCAGTTTGAGGTAAGTGTATTTCAGTTTCAGGTAAGTGGTTGTCAGGTTCAGGTAAGTGTATTTCAGTTTCAGGTAAGTGGTTGTCAGGTTCAGGTAAGTGGTTGTCAGGTTCCCCTCCAGGTTTCCCAAGTTCCTCCTTTTGTTTTCCTGGGTTCAGTATTGGTGTGTCATATATCTTGATGAAATGTGTCTCTTTTACCTCTTGTGATGGTTCAAACTGATAACAGATTTCATCATCATTATCCTCTTGGATCAAGTCGTTAGCCTCTGCTTGAGTGACACTTTGTCGAGTTTGTGGTCTTTGAGGTCTACTGATACGCTCAGGCTCCTCCTCTTCCGCCTGCGGAAGGAAACCACAAGGGAGCAAAAGATCTCTGTGGAGCGTTCTCAGGGGACCATCTTCTTTCTCTGGTTTCAATGTATACACAGGCAAGTCTCCCATCCTCTTGGTGACTACATACACTGTTGGCTCCCAACGGTCTGCCAGTTTGTGTTTACTCCTGAGACGAAGATTTCGGACTAAGACCCTGTCTCCAACATCCAATGTGGACTCACGGATAACCTTGTCAAACCTTCTCTTGTTCCTCTCAGCCACTTGGCGAGAGTTCTTGGTGGCTAGCTCGTAGCTTTCCTTAAGGTGACTTTTCAAGGTTTTCACATAGTGTGAATGTGAGAGGGTCTGTTTGTTGGTAACTGGTAGTCCAAAAGCAATATCCACAGGCAGCCGTGGCTGTCTTCCAAACATTAGCTCGTACGGGGAAAAGCCTGTAACATCATTTTTTGTGCAGTTATAAGCGTGTGTGAGGGGCTTTACGAAGTCACGCAAGTGTGTTTTTTCTCTGTCCTTCAATGTACCCAACATACTAAGTAGAGTTCGGTTGTAGCGCTCTACTGGGTTCCCTCTAGGGTGATACGGGCTGGTTCTCACCTTTCGTATGCCTAGAAGGGAGCACAGTTCTCGGATGGTATGCGACTCGAAATCTCTCCCTTGGTCACTGTGGAGCCTCTCGGGGAAACCATAGTGCACAAGGAAATGTTCCCACAGGCACCGCGCCACAGTGCTAGCCTTTTGATCTCGTGTGGGAATGGCCACAGCGTATTTAGTAAAGTGATCCGTTACCACTAAAATGTCTTTTGTGTTCTTGCTATCAGGCTCTAATGAGAGGAAGTCCATGCATACGAGCTCTAAAGGCCTAGTGGTCCGGATGTTTACAAGTGGGGCCGCCTTATCAGGTGGAGCTTTTCTGCGGACACATCTCTCACACATCTTTACCTTTCTTTCGACGTCTGAGGCCATCCTCGGCCAATAGAAACGAGACCTTACAAGTTCGACCGTCCGCTCTATCCCTAGATGGCCCATACTGTCATGAAGATTTTGCAACACAGTGGGCCTGAGGGCCTCAGGGAGAACGAACTGCATGATGGTTTCGGTTCCAGAAAAGCGCTTCCGGTAAAGGAGGTCATCTTTAAGCCCGAGACGCTTCCATTCCTTCAAGATCAAATGGAGGTCAGAGGAATCGGCTTTGAAGCCTGCAGGTAAGTTACTTCCTGATTCTAATAGGCTGATGACTTTGCCAATGATAGAATCGTCTCTTTGTACCTGCATGAGATCAGAATGACTGTACTTTGGAATGGTTAGAAGTCCGTTGTTTAGATCTTCCTCATCAAAGACAGTAGGAATGGCTGCGGAAGACATAGCAAGAGACTGCACAAGACCAAAAGATGGTGCATCATCTAACAAAACTGTATGCCTCTGACAGGCTGCAGTGACAGTGTCTGCCAAAAGAAGATGAGAAGGCTCAGCATCCCTTACAGACGACAGAAGATGAGACTTGAACTTCTTAATGCGTTGGCATTCCTCCTGAGAAGCCAAATCGTCCACAAGTGCCCCGTGAGGCCGTCTGGATAGACCATCCGCATCTAGATTCTGTCTGCCAGCTCTGTATTTGATGTCGAAGGTGTAGGTTGACAACGCTGCAAGCCAGCGGTAGCTAGCGGCATCTAGCTTTGCTGAGGTGAGCAGGTACGTTAAGGGATTATTATCTGTAACGACGGTGAAAATATTGCCGTACAGATAATCATGAAATTTGTCTGTGATGGCCCATTTAAGGGCCAAAAACTCCAATTTATGAGCCGGGTATCTGGACTCACTTCTAGATAAACCTCGGCTCGCGTATGCAACCGCACGTGTGGTTCCCCCCTGTTCCTGATACAGGGCTGCTCCTAACCCCGTGGTGCTAGCGTCTGTATGAAGGAAGTAGGGAAGCTTCGGATCAGCGTAGCCGAGCACGGGTGCAGAGGTGAGTTTCTCAATTATTCCTTGAAAGGCTTGCTGACATGCATCACTCCAACGTACTCCGAAAGGTTGCTTGGGGTCTAGGTATTTACCATCATTTGGGCCGGCTTTGCAGCCCTTCCGCCGAGGTGGATAGCCAGCGGTGAGAGAGGTAAGTGGCTTTACTATTTTCGAATAGTCCTTCACGAACCTCCGGTAATAACCGGTAAACCCAAGGAATGACTGGAGTTCTTTCAAGGTTTGTGGTCTTGGCCAGGTTTTTAGCGACTCAACCTTCTCGGGGTCGGTTTTCACTCCCTCCCTGGACACGATGTGTCCTAGATAACGAACGGAGGTCTGAAAGAACCTACACTTGCCAGGTGAGAGCTTGAGCCCGTATTCTCTTAGGCGTTCAAGGACATGAATGAGCCGGGTCTCATGCTCTTCAAGTGTACTGGAAAACACGATTAAATCGTCCAAGAAGACGAGGACTTCTTTCAAGTTGATGTCTGTCATACATTTCTCCATGAGCCTTTGAAAAGTGCTCGGAGCATTTGTAATTCCCTGCGGCATACGATTAAATTCATAGAACCCGAAGGGACACACAAATGCCGTCTTTGGTTTATCTTCCTCACACATCTCGATTTGGTAATAGCCCGACTTGAGGTCCATCACAGAAAACCATTGTGAACCAGCAAGGGCTGAAAAAGAATCCTCTAAATTCG
The DNA here is from genome assembly GCF_905171665.1 of Trachurus trachurus. NCBI lineage: Eukaryota > Metazoa > Chordata > Actinopteri > Carangiformes > Carangidae > Trachurus > Trachurus trachurus. Next base: position 4,689,601 of record NC_139910.1, read on the forward strand.
GCAATGCATAGGCGTCACGGATGGTCTGCAGATATAGTTTTCGATAATCTACACATAACCTCACATCACCATTCTTTTTCCGCACTACAACAATAGGTGAGGAAAACGGAGACTCTGACTCTTTAATGACACCAGCATCTAAGAGTGCTCTAAGATGTTTTTTGACTGCCTCGAAATCATGAGGGTGAATGGGTCGTGACCTCTGTTTAAAGGGAGTCTCGTCTTTGAGGTTAATGCGATGTTGAACCTTGGTCGCATGACCAAAATCAAGGTCACTGTGAGAGAAGACATCAGAGAATGTGTTTAATGTTTCTGTTATTCTGTGCTCCCATCCCTCAGGAAGTGATGAGGTACCAAAGTCGAAGTTCAAGGAAGACTTTGTGTCCGTGCCCTGCTGCTGGGCAGAACAGTTAACAGTGATCGTTTGGTCACTTCTCTCTCTGGGTGAAGGGTTTGGGATGATGCAATCAGGGGCGACTAGCTCAGCGATCACACAATTGGTGGGAAGTGTGATGTCATGATTTGTCTCGTTCCTCAGGAGCACTGGAACTTTGTAGGGACCATGCTTTGGAAGACTAATCAGGCAGCAATCAACAAAGACACCACCTGGCAAAGATGAGCTAGTCGGCTGTTCAAGTAATGCCCATTGTTCTGGCTCTGCTTGGTTGGAGCACACAAAACCCTCAAACAGTGCCTTCTGGTTTGCAGGTAGGACATCTTGAGTTTGACCTTTAAGTTTCACCAGACCAATCTTACCATTTCCTGCTTGTTTCTTTCTGATCTCAAGTGTTTTCAGGACCTGCTGATAGCCATATGGAATGGACTGACAATGAGGTAAGGACTCACAATGTAGGTCATACAAGGGGTCAAGAGTGTTTGTGCCAATTAACAGGGGGATATCACTGTTTGAGCGGAGATCAGGGACAATTAGGGCCAAGGTAAGTATTTCAGGTTCGGTTTCTAGGAAGTTTTTTGGGAACTTTATGTTGGTCTCCACATATCCAAGATATGGGACGGTCTGGCCATTTGCCCCCTCGACCTCTAGAAGGTCTGAAATGGGTTTAATGGGGTGCTCAGACAGATGGTCTCGGTAGAAGGTCATGGATATGGTGGTGACTTGCGAGCCTGTATCCAGTAAGCAGCTGCAGTCCACCCCATTGACAGCTACTCTGGATGTGCACTTTCTCCCCACAAGTCGACTAGGCAGTTTCTTGTTGTTATGTGCATCAGTTTTTAAACTCATTGCCTTCTTTGTGTTTTTAAAGGTGGGACGTTTCTCATCCCTAGCTTCTGTCTGTCCCTCAACAGAAGCTTCAACTAGTTTAAATCAGGTGTATCAGTGGGGTTATTGTAGCTTTCCCACACACGCTGCTTTTCTTTGAGTGCTTTTCTCTTGGCAGCTACTAGCACTGGGTTTGGATCTTTGCTGCATGCTGATGCAATGTGAGCATCCTCCCCACACCTGAAACAATACCACGGCTTCGGTCTTGGTACCCTTGCTGTGATTTGTTTGATTTCTTTCATGTCTGGTTCAACTTTTGTCTTTTGTTGCTGTTTTTTGTTCCCTTTAGCTGCAGTTTTTACAGGTTTGTCTGTGCATCTGGCCTGGAGCTGTGCTACTTGGGCGCTAAGATTTGCAAGCTGTTTCCTGAGATCATCATCTGCAGTGGGAGCATCATCAGGATCCATAATGGGGTAAGAACTGCTTGTGTCTGACATGCATGTGCTCTGTAATTGTGTGAGAGCTCTTGTTTTTGTTATCCCCAAATGTTGCTTCATTCTGGTTGCTTTACTTGCCTGCTTATCCTCTTCAGTGCGCAGTAGTAGAAGCAGTTCAGCAAAAGAAGGAGGGTCACTTTTCCGCTGTTCAAGCTGAAGGATGGTTAGCAATGGGCTATCCCAGCAACCACGACAAAACTGTCGGAGAAGCTGCTTATTCGCATCACCAGGAGCTATCCCACCTCTGCTGATTACTGAGCTCAAAGCAGTGTGTAATCTCTGCAAGTAATCAGCGGATTTCTCACCAACATTTTGGTTGGTGTTCAAAAAGCGAGCAAAGAGCTCATCACCGTCCTCTACTGCGGCGTAGGCCGAATCAAGCAGCGTGAGGTAAGTCTTGGATGTAGCTGTTGGGCCTAGTGATTTCACTACATTGGCTGCTGGCAGTGAGAGACTCTCCATAATTTTTCTGACAACCTGGGTATCAGAGATGGTGGGGTCATTTATGCAAAACTCTACACTGCTACGCCAAGCATCATAATCGACTTCAAAAGCTGGGTGGGGAACTCTCCCTGAGAAAGGTTTCAGTTTGTAAGACAAGTTGGAATGAGAAGCTACATCACTGCTTTTAACAATGTGCTCCACAATGACACGTTGCACCTCTGGTGTGCTGATCAGATCTGCTGGCAATTGGGGGGATTGCATTTTTCTTTCTTGAAGCAGAACAGTTTCACTGGTGGTTTCAGCAAGCTGAGGTGTGACACTAACTGAGCTTGCATTTTCAATAGCAGGGGAGACAGGTGGCGTAACTTGAGGTTCATCTGGAGGGGACAATGGCTCTGGTTCTGCAGGAGTTTCAGTGACATTGGCTACTGCCCCTTCCTCCATTGACTCTCCTATTCTAGCCAATTCTGCCTTCAGAATGTCTTCAAATGATCTACTGCTCCTCCTTGCCAAATCTCTCAACTCAGTCAGGTAAGCTACTGTTACTGAAGCGCTAACCTCAGTACTGTAGGCACTGGCTAGGCTTTGAATGTGATGAACGACTGCTGGGTCTGTAGTGGTTCTGCGTAAAGGTAGATGTTTCTCTAGCTCTCTGACTGTAGCTTCATGTTGAAACTCAACAATAACCTCTAACTCTTTTCCTGCAGATGGAACTTTAACCACCCTGGCTACTGACCCATGCTGTTCCAGGAAGCTAAAGGCTTCATCATCGAGTTCAGTGTTAGTTAGCCCACTGACTAAAACTGCATTTTGGATTTTAATATTTTCTGACTTCACAACCTCCATTTTTTCAGGTAAATACACAAGAAATATTTTTCTGAACCAACAGTGAAGACAATTTGGGGTAAAACTCAAGGTAAGTAAATATAAAATTTACCGTACGTTGCTCCAGTTACTTAATTGTGGTCTGTTCTGATGTAAAAGTGAAGGTGTCTGATCACAAATAAAACCCTCCTGGCTGGCTCGCCAAGTTTTGTCTGTAACCCACTAGTTACTATAGAGTTTGGACCAGAGACTAGGTTCGTAGAGGAGGGTTTAAAGAGGAAGTGACAGACACAATAAATAAATGGAGCCACGACGTATGCTTAAAGTAAGTTGACTGTATTAAACTGTATGAAAATAAAATAAAATAAAAATAAAATTCAGTGCAATGACATCTGATTGCTCAATATTTCACAGTCTCTCTTTAACATAAAACCAAATAAAAGTGTCCAATAGGAACCGTAACGTTCCTTTAAATGTTCCTTGAGTGTTCCTTTAATGTCCTTGAATGTTCGTGAATGTCCCTTTAATGTCTTTTAATGTTCTTGTTGTTAGTCAGCGCGCTTCAGTCAAATGTGTGTAAGTCAAGTCAGGGGAAAGTTCAAAGAGTCAGGGGTTCAAGAGTCAGATGTGTGTGTGGTGGTCCTACCACAGACACACTCAGTTAAGGTGAAGAAGGGCTGGATGTCCTCCTCGGCTCAGGTGCTGGTTCTCTGCTCCTTTGGGCAAGGAGAGTTTCACTGGCTCGCCATCTCCCTCAATCAGGAGAATCCAGATCCACATCAAAAGGTTCTCAAGGGTCTCAAAAAACCTAGCCTGTATAAAGACAGGGCTATCACTCAACACAGAATCATCAAACTTCTCTTATGGCCATATTCAATACATACTATAAATCTCAACACACTACTGGAACACAATAGTGATTAAATGAATTATCTTTTTAACTGTACAGTTCTCTTTTTATCTCAAGGTGAGTATTTTCACACATTTTTAATCATTTTTTAATCAACATGAATTATTTTTGCTTTTTAACCATTAATTATGATTATTTTAGCTTCTTTACCATGAATTATGATAATTTTAACTCAGTTTTCCATATGAAATATTGTTCACTTTAATCCTTTTTAACCATTTCACACATGTTCATTGAATTATGAACTGAAAATTAGCTAAATGCACCTTTACCACACATCACAATATCAATTCAGGCTTCAGAGTTTCTGCCTCTGTGATAAATTGACATGTTTAGCAGTATTTAACAGACACACACCCTAAACAGTGCATCTCAGAATGAATACACACACACACAGATAAATAAATAGCACACCTCATGTTTTCATCAGATTATCAGAGCAAAATATGCAGCTTTAACTCTTAAAACACACAGTAAACAGTAGCGGCAGGTCACGTTCATGAGTAAACAAGCTTTCTGCCCTCTCACAGACTGAATCACGATGTGGCTACTCGGTTAGCATGTGCTAGCACTAGTTAGCTCGAGCAACTCACCAAGTCTCTGCCGAAAACAATAACCCACAGGTCCTCGACCACCTCTCTGCTGCAGGTAGGTACACTCTCACGGGTTATTCTGTGCTGATAAGTGAGTTAACAACCGCCGTTTTCGTGACTTCTTAATGACTTTCTCTTCCGTGTTTCTCATCTGCTCGTACCGCTGCTCTCACTCTGCTGCTGTGACTCCGCACCGCTCTACTCTGTACTCTCACTCACGCACTGTAACTCTCGCGAGAAGAGGGTGGGACTACTTTTTCTTTCAAATCATGCATATAATACAACAAATAAAGGCTGAGTGTGTGCAAAATAATATTATTGACAGAATAATAAATTAAAGAGGGTTAATTAATAAAAAATAATGTTTTAAGGGAAACAACAATATTATCTGTTTTCTACTGGGTTACACCTGCACGAAAGCTTTGTGACCCGGTTCTGTGATCTACAACTGAAAAGACCACAGATTACGTTCCTTATCGACCCATTTAATGCGGAGATGGACTGTTTGAAAACCCCGCTCGTCACAGATGAGGCTGCGGCAGAGTTGGAGATGATCGATCTTTGTGAGGAGGATCAACTGAAAGCTGTTTTCAGGGAAGGGACCATTGAGTTCTGGAAACGTGTGCCAATGGAAAAATACCCCAACATCAAACGGGCTGCGCTAAAGATCCTGTCGATGTTTGGGTCAACGTACGTCTGCGAGTCTGTGTTTTCAACCCTGAAACATGTGAAATCAAAGCATCGATCTGTTCTGACTGACACTCATGTGAAAGAGTTGCTTCGAGTGGCAACAACGGAATACAAGCCAGATTTGAGGAGGATTGTTCAGGACAAGGAATGCCAGAAGTCCCACTAAGCAGCATAGTAAGAGAAAAACGTTATTGAAAATTGTTAGGCCTATATTTTTGTTTGTGGACTTGCTTGAACTGAGAGTTTATGTGTGTGTGAGACAGTGCACACAATGTTAACTGTTGAAAAAATAACTGTCATTATCTTGGAGTGGGACATTTTCAATAAATCTGGCTGAGCAGAGGCCTGTGTGTGTCTGTCTCTCTCTGTGTGTGTGTGTGTGTGTGTGTGTGTGTGTGTGTGTGTGTGTGTGTGTGTGTGTGTGTGTGTGTGTGTGTGTGTGTGTGTGTGTGCGCGCGCATACATGATTAAGGCATGGAATGATGTTCATGTGTGACCATGTGTATGATGTGGCTCTTTGCAGTAACACAGTAAAAAAAGTGGCTCTTAGTCTCTGACTGGTTGGCCACCCCTGATCTAGTG